>NC_088413.1:82033383-82098383 GCF_034236695.1 Oncorhynchus nerka | reverse complement strand
GAAGGGTGTTTATCATCCCAGTGTCTCTGCAGGTGTGGAGAGGGTGGCCTGAAGGGTGTTTATCATCCCAGTGTCTCTGCAGGAGAGGGCATTTCCCCCTGCTATTCAGGAACCATTGCATGAGACTGAAGCCAGACTTTGGCCAAACTCGTGTTTCTAAAAATGAATTCAAGTCATTTTTAATTGAATTTGTATTTAATTCTAAGTCAATCACCTCCTCGATGCCCAATTTATAGACTATAATTATTTAATAGAACATAATGTAGTTTAATGTTCCAGCCAGCCTCGTGTGTCGCACTCACAAATGCTTCACAATGTATTTCTTTGTGGGCTATAGCCCTGAAATAACTGAAATAATATAGCCTCAATTACTAATATCCCTTTATAGGCTCCCTGTCTGGCTCCTGGCCTATTGAGAATGTATTTCTTTGTAGGCTATAGCCCTGAAATAACTGAAATAATATAGCCTGAATAACTAATATTCCTTTATATGTTCCCTGTCTGGCTCCTGGCCTATTCAGAGGGTTTATATGCTGTTTAATATGACATGTAGCCTATTGAGAATGTATTTCTTTGTAGGCTATAGCCTTGAAATAACTGACATCATATATAGTGGTATGTGTGTGTATTTACAGTTCAAGTGGGAAGTTTACATACACTTAGGTTGGAGTCATTAAAACTCGTTTTTCAACCACTCCACATATTTCTAGTTAAACTATAGTTTTGGCAAGTCGGTTAGGACATCTACTTTGTGCATGACACAAGTCATTTTTCCACCAATTGTTTACAGACAGATTATTTCACTTATAATTCACTGTATCACAATTCCAGTGGGTCAGAAGTTTACATACACTAAGTTGACTGTGCCTTTAAACAGCTTGGAAAATTCCAGAAAATTATGTCATAGCTTTAGAAGCTTCTGATAGGCTAATTGACATCATTTGAGCCAATTGGAGGTGTACCTGTGGATGTATTTCAAGGCCTACCTTCAAACTCAGTGCCTCGTTGCTTGACATCATGGAAAAATCTAAAGAAATCAGCCAAGACCTCAGAAAAAATTGTAGACCTCCACAAGTCTGGTTCGTCCTTGGGAGCAATTTCCAAACACCTGAAGGTACCACGTTCATCTGTACAAACAATAGTACGCAAATATAAACACCATGGGACCACGCAGCCGTCATACCGCTCAGGAAGGAGACGCGTTCTGTCTTCTAGAGATGTACGTACTTTGGTGTGAAAAGTTCAAATCAATCCCAGAATAACAGCAAAGGACCATGTGAAGATGCTGGAGGAAACCGGTACAAAAGTATCTATATCCACAGTAAAACGAGTCCTATATCGACATAACCTGAAAGGCCGCTCAGCATGGAAGAAGCCTCTGCTCCAAAACCGCCATAAAAAAGCCAGACTACGGTTTGCAACTGCACATGGGGACAAAGATGGTACTTTTGGGAGAAATGTCTGATGAAACAAAAATAGAACTGTTTGGCCATAATGACCATTGTTATGTTTGGAGGAAAAAGGGGGAGGCTTGCAAGCTGAAGAACACCATCCCAACCATGAAGCACGGGGGTGGCAGTATCATGTTGTGGGGGTGCTTTGCTGCAGGAGGGACTGGTGCACTTCACAAAATAGATGGCATCATGAGGCATGAAAATGATGTGGATATTATGAGGCAACATCTCAAGACATCAGTCTGGAAGTTAAAGCTTGGTCGCAAATGGGGTCTTCCAAATGGACAAAGACCCCAAGCATACTTCCAAAGTTGTGGCAATATGGCTTAAGGACAACAAAGTCAAGGTATTGGAGTGGCCATCATAAAGCCCTGACCTCAATTCTATAGAAAATGTGAGGGCAGAACTGAAAAAGCTTGTGCGAGCAAGGAGGCCTACAAACCTGACTCAGTTACACCAGCTCTGCCAGGAGGAATGGGCCAAAATTCACCCAACTTATTGTGGGAAGCTTGTGGAAGGCTATCTGAAACGTTTGACCCAAGTTAAACAATTTAAAGGCAATGCTACCAAATACTAATTGAGTGTATGTAAACTTCTGACCCACTGGGAATGTGAAATAAAAGCTGAAATAAATAATTCTCTCTACTATTATTCTGACATTTTACATTCTTAAAATAAAGTGGTGATCCTAACAGGCCTAAAACAAGGAATTTTTACTCTGATTAAATGTCAGGAATCGTGTAAAACTAAGTTTAAATGTACGTGGCTAAGGTGTACCTAAACTTCCGACTTCAACTGAATATTTTAGAGACAATCTAGGAGAACCAGCCAGACCAGAAAGGAATCAGACAACTCCTCAGCCAGATCCAGCTCCTTGACGTGACTAACATAACAACTGAGCTGATGAGAATCGAGCTGGATTAGAAACCTTTAATGTAGTTTTTCAGTGGCAGGGACTGGGAGACTAGTCAGGATCGAGGGAAAGATGAACAGAGAAAAGTACAGAGAGATCCTTGATGAAAACCTGCTCCATAGTGCTCAGGACCTCAGACTGGGGTGAAAGTTCACCTTCCAACAGGATAATGACCCTAAGCACACAGACAAGACAACGCAGGAGTGGCTTCAGGACAAGTTTCTGAATGTCCTTGAGTTGCCCAGCCAGAGCCTGGACTTGAACCCAATCGAACATCTCTGGAGAGACCTGAAAATAGCTATGCAGCAACACTCCCCATCCGATCTGACAGAGCTTGACAGGATCTGCAAAGGAGAATGGGAGAAACTCCCAAAATACAGGTGTGTCAAGCTTGTAGCGTCATTCCCAAGAAGACCTGAGGCTGTAATCGCTGCCAAAGGTGCTTCAACAAAGTACTGAGTAAAGGGTCTGAATACTTATGTAAATGTGATAATTCAGTTATATTTCTAAAAACCTATTTTTGCTTTGTCAGTATGGAGTATGGTGATGTCATTATGGAGTATTGTGATGTCATTATGGGGTTATGGGGTATTGTGATGTCATTATGGGGTATAGATTAATGTGTAGATTAATGAAGGGGGAAAACGATTGAATCCATTTTAGAATAAGGCTGTAACGTAACAAAATGTGGAAAAAGTCAAGGGTTCTGAATACTTTCCAAATGCACTACACACACACACACACCTGACTCCATGCAGATTCATCTAACCTGACTCCATGCAGATTCATCTAACCTGACTCCATGCAGATTCATCTAACCTGACTCCATGCAGATTCATCTAACCTGACTCCATGCAGATTCATCCCAGACAGACTTATTCATCAACACATTAGGGGATTTATTGTCATTTCTATTCATCAGTCTGTCGGACTAATGCTGCTATCAAAGTGTTAACATTAGATTACCAGAAGACAGCCACACACACCCACAGTGCTGTAAAGGTCAGTCCCCGTGCTAACGCAGCCTAATCTCTTAGGGCTTCTGTGTTTTATGACAACAGACCAGGCAGCCCAAAGCAACACAGATGAGCGTGTTGAAGTAGTTCCTCTGAGGTGGACTGAAGTCTGGTAGAGAGTCAAGACAGAGAGGTATTCGGTGTTCTGTGGTCTGTGTGTGGAGAGATCGTAGGTCTGAGAGAGAGAGAGAGAGAGAGAGAGAGAGAGAGAGAGAGAGAGAGACGTGTTGCGTCTATGGAGAGAGAGTCCTGCAGTGTACTGTGGACCAACTGCAGTTTCTCCTGAATCTGAAGTACAATTACACAAGTTCAGATGGGTCACAATGCCTGTTAGCCCGCCACACTCTGTGACAAAGCAACCATCTCACATGACATAGAAGGAACAAGGGATACGGCCTGTTGTATAGAGGAGGGAGAGGAGTCAGCCTGGGGAGAAGGCTATAAAATCACCTCAAAAAGATGTGAGCTCCATCAGGGCCTGTTGTATAGAGGGAGAGGAGTCTAGTCAGCCTGGGGAGAAGGCTATAAAACACCTCAAAAAGATGTGACCTCCATCAGGGCCTGTTGTATAGAGGAGGGAGAGGAGTCAGCCTGGGGAGAAGGCTATAAAATCACCTCAAAAAGATGTGACCTCCATCAGGGCCTGTTGTATAGAGGAGAGAGAGGACTCTAGTCAGCCTGGGGAGAAGGCTATAAAATCACCTCAAAAAGATGTGACCTCCATCAGGGCCTGTTGTATAGAGGAGGGAGGAGGGACGCCCTTACAAAGTATCCCAAAGAGCCACAAGAACAATAACACATCAGATAAAAGCCATCCCAAACATAACATCTAGAGATTTGCAGACCTTCCTTGCTACATCTCAGGTAACTGTGCATAAACAGTATAATGATTATATTGATTATATATTGATTATATATTGATTATATATTGATTATATTCCTCCTGACTGATAACTTGAGCCATGTTACAGGCACTGGTTACAGTTTGAAGCTTTTTCTTGAGAGGGCAGCTTGATGAAAGCCAGTCAATATTAAAAATCACCCAGAAAATATACTTCTCTGCAAATATCACGTACATTATCAAGCATTTCACACATGTTATCCAGATACTGACTGTTAACACACTCTGTGGTCTATAGCAGCTTCCCAGCTTGCCATATTATATTTACGGCTTGAAGTGGTCCTATGGACAGATACTCCAATCTCCGCTGTGGAGCTTTGCAGCTCCTTCAGGGTGATCTTTGGTCTCTTTGTTGCCTCCCTGATTAACTCCCTGGAGGGCATTAATCAAACTTGGCATGTTTGTTGTGGTGCCATATCATAAATATTATATATATTATTATGAATAAAGGTAAATTTAAAAATATATATTCTTTCCCTTTTATAATAATGGATTTGACGGAGCTCCGTGGGACGTTCAGAGTTTAGTTTTTACGACCCTGATCTGTCCTTCTCCACAACTTTGTCCCTGATTAAATACATGATATACTTATATCCATTTATTTATATATTTATGTCATCTGCAGCATGGTTTCCTGAGTCGTAGTGGGAGGACCACACTGCCTATCGCATGACTCCCAAGTTTACTTCCAAATAATGGTTATTATAATCAATATTTACATATAGTTCTTTCCACTACCATTTCTGACATTTAATTTTACCAACACAAAAAAAGATCCCACCATGTCGAACAAATATATTGTATGTCTGCATTTATAAAAATTTGTACTGAAACTTCCTGTTTCCATCAGCCAGGTCGTGATCTTTTATTTCCTCATGCGTTCAGTAATTCATCCTCATGGTTGGACAGAAACCTGGTTAGTGACGTTTGAAACGCTATTAGCGCGCACCCCGCTAACTAGCTAGCCATTTCACATCGTTTACACCAGCCTCATCTCGAGAGTTGATAGGCTTGAAGTCATAAACAGCTCATTGCTTGATGCACAAACGAAGAGCTGCTGGCAAAACACACAAAAGTGCTGTTTGAATGAATGTTTACGAGCCTGCTGCTGCCTACCACCGCTCAGTCAGACTGCTCTATCAAATCAAATTACAATTAGTTTTGATTCCTATTTTGGGTATAGGGGAGGGTCACGTTTTTTTCCTCGTGCGTTCAGAGAGGATTTAGGTTAAATATATTTTGCTGAAGGGAGAGACACACATTTCGATTTCAGAGAGGTCTGATTTTCTAATCAAGTTCAATTTATAGTTTGTTAATTTTTATGACACAACCTCTCTGGGTTGTCAGGGAGATCCTGCCATACATCTCAACCTCTCTGGGTTGTCAGGGAGATCCTGCCATACATCTCAACCTCTCTGGGTTGTCAGGGAGATCCTGCCATACATCTCAACCTCTCTGGGTTGTCAGGGAGATCCTGCCATACATCTCAACCTCTCTGGGTTGTCAGGGAGATCCTGCCATACATCTCAACCTCTCTGGGTTGTCAGGGAGATCCTGCCATACATCTCAACCTCTCTGGGTTGTCAGGGAGATCCTGCCATACATCTCAACCTCTCTGGGTTGTCAGGGAGATCCTGCCATACATCTCAACCTCTCTGGGTTGTCAGGGAGATCCTGCCATACATCTCAACCTCTCTGGGTTGTCGTTGTTTTTGGTCTGTATAATTGGTATGTACTAGGTTAGTTGTTGCTGAGAGAGGTGTTTCGTTGTTGGTCTGTATAATTGGTATGTACTAGGTTAGTTGTTGCTGAGAGAGGTGTTTCGTTGTTGGTCTGTATAATTGGTATGTACTAGGTTAGTTGTTGCTGAGAGAGGTGTTTCGTTGTTGGTCTGTATAATTGGTATGTACTAGGTTAGTTGTTGCTGAGAGAGGTGTTTCGTTGTTGGTCTGTATAATTGGTATGTACTAGGTTAGTTGTTGCTAAGAGAGGTGTTTCGTTGTTGGTCTGTATAATTGGTATGTACTAGGTTAGTTGTTGCTGAGAGAGGTGTTTCGTTGTTGGTCTGTATAATTGGTATCTACTAGGTTAGTTGTTGCTGAGAGAGGTGTTTCGTTGTTGGTCTGTATAATTGGTATGTACTAGGTTAGTTGTTGCTGAGAGAGGTGTTTCGTTGTTGGTCTGTATAATTGGTATGTACTAGGTTAGTTGTTGCTGAGAGAGGTGTTTCGTTGTTGGTCTGTATAATTGGTATGTACTAGGTTAGTTGTTGCTGAGAGAGGTGTTTTCGTTGTTGGTCTGTATAATTGGTATGTACTAGGTTAGTTGTTGCTAAGAGAGGTGTTTCGTTGTTGGTCTGTATAATTGGTATGTACTAGGTTAGTTGTTGCTGAGAGAGGTGTTTCGTTGTTGGTCTGTATAATTGGTATGTACTAGGTTAGTTGTTGCTGAGAGAGGTGTTTCGTTGTTGGTCTGTATAATTGGTATGTACTAGGTTAGTTGTTGCTGAGAGAGGTGTTTCGTTGTTGGTCTGTATAATTGGTATGTACTAGGTTAGTTGTTGCTGAGAGAGGTGTTTCGTTGTTGGTCTGTATAATTGGTATGTACTAGGTTAGTTGTTGCTAAGAGAGGTGTTTCGTTGTTGGTCTGTATAATTGTTGTGAAGTATTTTGTAGGTTTGTTTATGTCCAAAGGACTGTTTTGATGATTGAATGTTTGTATTCTGTTTTTGTTCCCAGGGGGGGAAGGGAAAGGCACCTTGGGAGTGCTTAGGCAAGAGGCCTTCGGGCATAAATATACCTGTAGTATTTACTGTCTATACACACTAGGTAAGACCTGGGAGGACCACCACCTGTATTTTGGTTAGTGCACCAGGTGGCGCTAGTTAGGTAAGTAGTGAGTAGGCAGGTAAGGTAGGAGAGGGGGCTTTGATAATTACTAGAGGTAGACCGATTTTTCAACGCCAATACCGATTATTGGAGGACCAAAAAAAATCCGAGACCGATTAATCGGACGTTTTTAAATTGAATTCGATTTTTTGTAATGACAATTACAACAACTGAATGAACACTTATTTTAACTTAATATAATACATCAATAAAAATCCATTTAGCCTCAAATAAATAATGAAACATGTTCAATTTGGTTTAAATAATGAAAAAAACAAAGTGTTGGCAAAGTAAAAGTGCAATATGTGCCATCAGACTGGTGCAGGGCCATCAGACTGGTGCAGGGCCATCAGGTGAACGGTGTTTCCTCCGACACATTGGTGCGACTGGCTTCCTGGTTAAGTGGGCGGGTAACCCATGACTCACACCAGGGCTCAGAGAATGATGCTACTGGGTCTGACTCACACCGGGGCTCAGAGAATGATGCTACTGTGTCTGACTCACACCGGGGCTCAGAGAATGATGCTACTGGGTCTGACTCACACTGGGGCTCAGAGAATGATGCTACTGGGTCTGACGACTCACACCGGGGCTCAGAGAATGATGCTACTGTGTCTGACTCACACAGAGGCTCAGAGAATGATGCTACTGTGTCTGACTCACACCGGGGCTCAGAGAATGATGCTACTGGGTCTGACGACTCACACCGGGGCTCAGAGAATGAAGCAAAGTACATCTCTCTTCCTCTCTCTCTGCCTGCCTCTCGTTTTCCAATAGCTTTAAAAAGGTCATGTATGGATCATTTAGTACGCCTTTAAGGTATAAAAAACATTTAAATTATTTGATAAAATATGGTGGTCTGCTAACCTTGTGACCGTCTGCTAACCTTGTGACCGTCTGCTAACCTTGTGACCGTCTGCTAACCATGTGACCGTCTGCTAACCATGTGACCGTCTGCTAACCTTGTGACCGTCTGCTAACCATGTGACCGTCTGCTAATCTTGTGACCGTCTGCTAACCTTGTGACCGTCTGCTAACCATGTGACCGTCTGCTAACCATGTGACCGTCTGCTAACCTTGTGACCGTCTGCTAACCATGTGACCGTCTGCTAACCTTGTGACCGTCTGCTAACCTTGTGACCGTCTGCTAACCATGTGTCCAATAACATCTGCTAACCATGTGACCAATAACATCTGCAAACCATGTGTATGTGACCAATAAAATTACATTTGATTTACCAAGGATCATCTTCAGTGCTCGGTTGTCTCCACCAAGTCTGTCCACAAACAATTTGATTTGCTGGTTTTAAGCATTAAACTTTCAAATAGCTCTTTGTTGACTGTTGCTGGGTGTTATTGTCCACCATCAGCACCGGCCTGTACCCTACCTGCCCTAAGCTCTCTCCTGGTCCCTTACTCTCTGAATTTGTCCTGCTAGGTGACCAGAACTGGGACATACTGTTATGTTCCACAGTTTCTGTGGGTTTTTCAGGATGGCTTCCTGGATTCCAAGCAGCTGATTGGTCGGCCCCATTGCAGATTGGCGCTCTGACCCCGCCCTCTCGTCAGGGGATACAGCTGTCTGCCATTACCGACTCCTTCTGCAGCTTGAACAGCCAGTGTTCCTTTGTTAGGAGAGGGAGGAGCTTCTTTGTGCTGTGTTGGTTGTTAGTAAATTTGTGAGGTATTTTGTAGCTGCTCCTGCAGAGGTATGTGTGTGCCGTAGGACTTTAAGAGTTTTTGGTTTATTTAAATTGTTTCATTTGTTCCCAGGGGGAAGGAAAAGGCACCTTGGGAGTGTTTGGGCAAGAGGCCTGCGGGCATACATAACCCGTAGTATGTACTCTGTCTATGCACACTAGGTAAGACCTGGGCGGACCACCCCCTGTAGTTTGGTTAGCGCGCCAGGTGGCGTTAAGGTTAGGTAAGTAGTGGGTAGGCAGGTAAATTAGGAGAGGTTAGGTAAGTAGTGGGTAGGCAGGTAAGATAGGAGAGGTTAAGTTAGGTAAGTAGTGGGTCGGTTAGGTAAGTAGTGGTAAGGTAGGAGAGGGTAGGTTAGGTAGGTTAGGTAAGTAGTGGGTAGGCAGGTATGGTACGAGAGGGTAGGTAAGTAGTGGGTAGGCAGGTACTGTAGGAGAGGTTAGTTAAGTAGTGGGTAGGCAGGTAAGGTAGGAGAGGTTAGGTAAGTGGTGGGTAGGTTAGGTAAGTGGTGGGTAGGTAGGTAAATGGTGGGTAGGCAGGTAAGGTAGGAGAGGTTAGGTAAGTAGTGGGTAGGACAGGGTAGGTTAGGTAAGTGGTGGGTAGGCAGGTAAGATAGGAGAGGTTAGGTAAGTAGTGGGTAGGAGAGGGTAGGTTAGGTAAGTGGCAGGTAAGATAGGAGAGGTTAGTTAAGTAGTGGGTAGGTTAGGTAAGTGGTGGGTAGGTAAGGTAGGAGAGGTTAGGTAAGTGGAGGTAGGCAGGTAAGGTAGGAGGGGGCTCTAAATTTCTTTGCTTTGGTTCCGTCCAGCCCCTTTTCCCCACCTTATCGTATGAAGGAAGAATATATTCCCTGTAAATGGTCATATTCTCTGCCTCTGTCATCCTTACCCCGCACCTACAATCACATACCTTTTTTCGCTCCACGGGGAGTTGAGTTGAAGCAGGGTGTTGCGTTCCCTCCACCAAGAGGCGTACGTAACACATGCATAAAACCACCTGACCAAGTCCTAAAGAAATGGGACACCTTAAACCACCTGACCAAGTCCTAAAGAAATGGTACACCTTAAATCTTCCTCAGATTATCGCCAATCCCTCAAGGTTTGACTCCAAACACCCAGAAAAGGCTACTCTTCTTGATGTTATCCTCCCAAATAATCCTGATAGGTATCAGTCTGGTGTTTTCTGTAATGACCTTAGTGATCCCCTGTTTTACAGCCTGTGTTCGTAATGGCTGCTCAGTGAAACGACCTGTCCTGATTTGTCATAGACGCTTGCTAAAAAAACTTCAATGATCAAGCCTTCCTTCATGAACTGGCCTCTGTAAAATGGTATAGATTCAGCTTGATCCCCTCTGTCGAAGACGCTTGCACCTTCTTTGATATCTTCAGTGGTATTGCTAACAAACACGCCCCCATAAAGAAAATGAGAATTAAAACAGGTTTCAGCCCCTGGTTTGACCGTGATCTTGCAGAGTTACTCCACCTCAAGAACTGCATTTGGCTAAAGGCTCAGCACACACATACTCAAGCTGCCTGGCTCTCGTTCAGGCAAATTAGAAAAGTGCACTCATGCTGTCTGGAAGGCCAAAGTTAGTTACTTTAAGGCTCAGTTCTCTCTCTGTGGGTCGAACCCCAAGAAGTTCTGAAAACGGTTAAAGACCTGCAGAATAAACCCTCCTCACAGCTGCCCATGTCCCTTAATGTTGATGATGTGGTTGTTACTTGTGGGCCGGCTAAGGAGTATTAGTGTCTCTGAGGGGTCTTTGGCCTGGTTTGCTAACTACCTCTCTCAAAGAGTGCAGTGTATAAAGTCCGAATCTGCCGTCTCATCCAATGCCTGTCACCAAGGGAGTACCCCAAGGCTCAATCCTAGGCCCCACGCTCTTCTCGATTTACATCAACAACATAGCTCAGGAGGTAGGAAGCTCTCTCATCCATTTATATGCAGATGATACAGTCTTATACTCAGCTGGCCCCTCCTCGTATTTTGTGTTAAATGTTACAATTTCTTAGTGTCCATCAAGCTTTCTCTACCCTTAACCTTATTCTGAACACCTACAAAACAAAGGCCATGTGGTTTGGAAAGAAGAATGCCCCTCTTCCCACAGGTGTTATTACTCCCTCTGAGGGTTTAGAGGTTGAGGTAGTCACCTCATACAAGTACTTGAGAGTATGGCTAGTACTGTGGAATAGAGTTCCATGTGGTCATGGCTCTATGTAGTACTGTGGAATAGAGTTCCATGTGGTCATGGCTCTATGTAGTACTGTGGAATAGAGTTCCATGTGGTCATGGCTCTATGTAGTACTGTGGAATAGAGTTCCATGTGGTCATGGCTCTATGTAGTACTGTGGAATAGAGTTCCATGTGGTCATGGCTCTATGTAGTACTGTGGAATAGAGTTCCATGTGGTCATGGCTCTATGTAGTACTGTGGAATAGAGTTCCATGTAGTCATGGTTCTATGTAGTACTGTGGAATAGAGTTCCATGTAGTCATGGCTCTATGTAGTACTGTAGAATAGAGTTCCATGTAGTCATGGCTCTATGTAGTACTGTGGAATAGAGTTCCATGTGGTCATGGCTCTATGTAGGACTGTGCGCCACCAATAGTCTGTTCTGGATGTGGGGACTGTGAAGAGACCTCTGGTGGCATGTCTCGTGAGGTGAGTTACATTACATTTACATTTAAGTCATTTAGCAGACGCTCTTATCCAGAGCGACTTACAGATTTCAACAAAGGCTTCTGTCCGCGGTGAACATGTTAACCCCTGACCCCTGGAATGCTCTCTGTCTCTGAAGAGACACTGTGGCAGAATACCACTGACCCCTGGAATGCTCTCTGAAGAGACACGGTGGCAGAATACCACTGACCCCTGGAATGCTCTCTGTCTCTAGAGAGACACGGTGGCAGAATACCACTGACCCCTGGAATGCTCTCTGTCTCTAGAGAGACACGGTGGCAGAATACCACTGACCCCTGGAATGCTCTCTGAAGAGACACGGTGGCAGAATACCACTGACCCCATATTAAGGACAACTGTTTTCAGTGTGACGTAAACAGTTGATTTGTGGTTGTTTATTTCACTTGCTTTGAAATATGTTTCCCATACCAATAAAGCCCTTTTGAATTGATATGGTGTGAAAGGTGGTCAACTGAATGGTCCAGTAGCCTCCCTCCCCCCAGTCTCTCTCTCCCTCCCCCAGTCTCTCTCTCCCTCCCCCCAGTCTCTCTCCCCTCCCCCCAGTCTCTCTCTCTCCCTCCCCCAGTCTCTCTCTCCCCTCCCCCAGTCTCTCTCTCTCCCTCCCCCAGTCTCTCTCTCTCCCTCCCCCAGTCTCTCTCTCCCTCCCCCAGTCTCTCTCTCCCTCCCCCAGTCTCTCTCTCTCCCTCCCCCAGTCTCTCTCTCTCCCTCTCCCCAGTCTCTCTCTCCTCCCCCAGTCTCTCTCTCCCTCCCCCAAGTCTCTCTCTCCCTCCCCAAGTCTCTCTCTCCTGGCAGGATCCCAACCCTGGCCCTCAGTAATGGGCTCATTAAGAGGAGAGAGGAGGAGAAAGGCCTCATGTCTGTGAACTCTATTGGGCTATGACAGCTCCTGCAGGGCCACGTCCCCCCCCACCCAGCCATCCCATGGCCACCTCTCTCCCTCTTCTTCCCAGGTCCAGAACACCCTGGTGGGGCTGGGCCAGGGTAAAGCTACCTCACATGATCCTGACAGCCCAGTCCTGGCTGGTCCCTCCACAGCAGATCAGACATTTCCCCTCGCTGCCACCACAGACAGGCTTGGCCTAGGCGTTGCGGTACTAGGGGGCGCGGCGCGGTACTAGGGGGCGCGGCGCGGTACTAGGCGGTGCGGTACTAGGCAGCGCTGTGCGGTACTAGGGGGTGCGGTAAGAGGCAGCGCTGTGCGGAACTAGGGGGTGCGGTACTAGGCAGCGCTGTGTGGTACTAGGGGGTGCGGTACTAGGGGGTGCGGTACTAGGCAGCGCTGTGCTGTACACCTCCCTAATGCACACTGCTGCTGCCACATACTGCAGAGGGAGGAGAGAAGGAGGAGAAAGAACAGAGGGAGGAGAGAACAGAGGGAGGAGGAGGAGGAGAGAAGAGGGAGGAGGCTGTTTGCAGTCAACCAGGCCTAGCAGTTGAATAGGATCTGAAAAGGGAAGAGAAGGGCTGAGAGCAGTAAACAGACTACCAGGAGGAGTGAGATAGAAGGTAAACGGTTTCCTCTGTGAGTTGACATGAATTAGTTGTGGCAGATATGAAGAGAGAAGCTGTGTGAGTTGACATGAATTAGTTGTGGCAGATATGAAGAGAGAAGCTGTGCTTTCTTTACTCTCCTACTCTGCAGTGACAAGCGCCTGTCTAAACTCTGCAGTGAGCCGAGACATGATATGACCTAAATAAACAAGACGAGTTGGTGTGAGAGAGAGGGTGAGAGAGGAGGGGGTGGGTGAGAAAGAGAGAGAGAGAAGGGGTGGGTGAGAGAGGGTGAGAGAGAGAGAGAGAGAGAGAGGAGGGTGAGAAAGAGAGGTGGGTGAGAGAGGGAGTGAGAGAGAGAGAGAGAGGGGGGGTGAGAGAGGGGGTGGGTGAGAGAGGGAGTGAGAGAGAGAGAGAGAGAGAGAGAGAGAGTAGGGTGAGAAAGAGAGGTGGGTGAGAGAGAGAGAGAGAGAGAGAGTAGGGTGAGAAAGAGAGAGGGAGTGAGAGAGAGAGTAGGGTGAGAAAGAGAGAGGGAGAGAGAGAGTAGGGTGAGAAAGAGAGGGAGAGAGAGAGAGAGAGTAGGGTGAGAAAGAGGGAGAGAGAAGGGGGGTGAGAGGGAGAGGAGGGGGGTGAGAGGGAGAGGAGGGGAGAGGGGGGGTGAGGGGGAGAGAGAGAGGTGAGTTTATATTTTTGGGAAATTAAGGAATAGATTTTTATTTATTTTTTAATGTTCCATCTAAAATAACAATAAGGATTAACAGACCATATAAAACAGAAGGATCAGAAAATAACGCCTTGTCATTTTGTTACGTGACAGTCTTATTCTAAACTGGATTAAATCATTTTATTTCCCTCATCTACACACAATACCCCAGAATGACAAAGCAAAAAAACAGGTTTTTAGAAATGTTTTGCAAATTTAATGGACTGGGACCGCCAGGTACTGAAGTGTGTAGCTGTAAAAAATCATCTGTCCTCGGTTGCAACACTCACTACCGAGTTCCAAACTGCCTCTGGAAGCAACGTCAGCACAAGAACTGTTCATCGGGAGCTTCATGGGTTTCCATGGCCGAGCAGCTGCACACAAGCCTAAGATCACCATGTGTAATGCCAAGCGTTGGCTGGAGTGGTGTAAAGCTCGCCGCTATTGGACTCTGGAGCAGTGGAAACACGTTCTCTGGAGTGATGAATCACACTTCACCATCTGGCAGTCCGACCGACAAATTTGGTTTTGGCGGATGCCAGGAGAAGCTACCTGCCCCAATGCAGAATGTCAACTGTAAAGTTTGGTGGATGGGGAATAATGGTCTGGGGCCCCTTAGTTCCAGTGAAGGGAAATCTTAATGCTACAGCATACAATGTCATGTGCTTCCAACTTTGTGGCAATTTGGTGAAGGTCCTTTCCTGTTTCAGCATGACAATGCCCCCGTGCACAAAGCGAGGTCCATACAGAAACGGTTTGTCGAGATCGGTGTGGAAGAACTTGACTGGCCTGCACAGAGCCCTGACCTCAACCCCATCGAACACCTTTGGGATGAATTGGAAGGCTGACTGCGAGCCAGGCCCTAATCGCCCAAAATCAGTCCCTGACCTCACTAATGCTCGTGGCTGAATGGAAGCAATTCCCCCGCAGAAATGTTCCAACATCTGGTGGAAAGCCTTCCTAGAAGAGTGGAGGCTGTTATAGCAGCAATGTTCCAACATCTAGTGGAAAGCCTTCCCAGAAGAGTGGAGGCTGTTATAGCAGCAATGTTCCAACATCTAGTAGAAAGCCTTCCCAGAAGAGTGGAGGCTGTTATAGCAGCAATGTTCCAACATCTAGTGGAAAGCCTTCCCAGAAGAGTGGAGGCTGTTAAAGCAGCTAAGTGGGGGGACTAACTCCAGATTAATGCCCATGGTTTTGGAATGAGATGTACGACGAGCAGGTGTCCACATACTTTTGGCCATTTAGTGTCTGTTCTAATTTCACAAGGATAATGAACGTTCACAGAAGTAACAAGTATATTATTTTTATTTCACCTTTATTTAACAAGTTTTCGTTTACAAAAAAAGATATGTAGTCCTACCAGTAAGCGATTTTACTGATAATAATTCAACTAAAATTGGTTCAGTGATTACAACGCGTAATTCTGTTACCAAATTGCCAAAACATTAGTAACACTAAATTTACTACATTTCTGTGATTTTTAGCTCATCAAATAAATTACATTGTATTCGTTTTTAAAATCAGGGTCACAACTTCCTCCAGCTAAATCCCGTCTGGATTACTGCAACTCGCTGTTGGCTGGGCTCCCTGCCTGTGCCATTAAACCCCTACAACTCATCCAGAACGCCGCAGCCCGTCTGGTGTTCAACCTTCCCAAGTTCTCTCACGTCACCCCGCTGCTCCGCTCTCTCCACTGGCTTCCAGTTGAAGCTCGCATCCGCTACAAGACCATGGTGCTTGCCTACGGAGCTGTGAGGGGAACGGCACCTCAGTACCTCTAGGCTCTGATCAGGCCCTACACCCAAACAAGGGCACTGCGTTCATCCACCTCTGGCCTGCTCGCCTCCCTACCACTGAGGAAGTACAGTTCCCGCTCAGCCCAGTCAAAACTGTTCGCTGCTCTGGCCCCCCAATGATGGAACAAACTCCCTCACGACGCCAGGACAGCGGAGTCAATCACCACCTTCCGGAGACACCCGAAACCCCACCTCTTTAAGGAATACCTAGGATAGGATAAAGTAATCCCTCTCACCCCCACCCCCCCACCCCCCTTAAAAGATTTAGATGCACTACTGTTCCACTGGATGTCATAAGGTGAATGCACCAATTTGTAAGTCGCTCTGGATAAGAGCGTCTGCTAAATGACTTAAATGTAATGTAAATCAAGACAAGACGGTGGTACTTGTTATTGGAGCCAAAGCACAGAGAGAGAATCTGGCCACACATTTTAATTCACAGGAAATAATGATAAAACACATGGTAAGAAAACGTAGGTATTAATTTAGATTCTGAACTCAATTGTGAATCACACATTAGGAATGTGACCAAAATAGCTTTTTAACTTTCCTTTTAACTCTCCCAAAGCCCAGGACCAAGAGGCATGGAGAAAATAGAGAAATAATAACTCGGAATAATAAATACAACATGAGTCAATGATAACATGGCTCTATACACAGAGTACTAGTATTGAGTCAATGATAACATGGCTCTATACACAGAGTACCAGTACTGAGTCAATGATAACATGGCTCTATACACAGAGTACCAGTACTGAGTCAATGATAACATGGCTCTATACACAGAGTACCAGTACTGAGTCAATGATAACATGGCTCTATACACAGAGTACCAGTACTGAGTCAATGATAACATGGCTCTATACACAGAGTACCAGTACTGAGTCAATGATAACATGGCTCTATACACAGAGTACCAGTACTGAGTCAATGATAACATGGCTCTATACACAGAGTACCAGTACTGAGTCAATGATAACATGGCTCTATACACAGAGTACCAGTACTGAGTCAATGATAACATGGCTCTATACACAGAGTACCAGTACTGAGTCAATGATAACATGGCTCTATACACAGAGTACCAGTACTGAGTCAATGATAACATGGCTCAATACACAGAGTACCAGTACTGAGTCAATGATAACATGGCTCTATACACAGAGTACTAGTACTGAG
This sequence comes from Oncorhynchus nerka, assembly GCF_034236695.1. Classification (NCBI taxonomy): domain Eukaryota; kingdom Metazoa; phylum Chordata; class Actinopteri; order Salmoniformes; family Salmonidae; genus Oncorhynchus; species Oncorhynchus nerka. The sequence continues at coordinate 82,081,641 of NC_088413.1, read as the reverse complement.
TCAATGATAACATGGCTCTATACACAGAGTACCAGTACTGAGTCAACGATAACATGGCTCTATACACAGAGTACCAGTACTGAGTCAATGATAACATGGCTCTATACACAGAGTACCAGTACTGAGTCAATGATAACATGGCTCTATACACAGAGTACCAGTACTGAGTCAATGATAACATGGCTCTATACACAGAGTACCAGTACTGAGTCAATGATAACATGGCTCTATACACAGAGTACTAGTACTGAGTCTATGATAACATGGCTCTATACACAGAGTACCAGTACTGAGTCAATGATAACATGGCTCTATACACAGAGTACTAGTACTGAGTCAATGATAACATGGATCAGTACAGGTGCATCAAAGCAGGGACCGAGAGACTGAAAAACAGCTTCTATCTCAAGGCCATCAGACTGTTAAACAGCCACCACTAACATTGAGTGGCTGCTGCCAACATACTGACTCAAATCTCTAGCCACTTTAATATTTAAAAATTGGATGTAATAAATCTATCACTTTAAACAATGCCACTTTATATAGTGTTTACATACCCTACATTATTCATCTCATATGTATATACTGTACTCTATACCATCTACTGCATCTTGCCTATGCCATCACTCATCTATATATTTATATGTACATATTCATCCCTTGTATTAGGTAGTTGTTGTGAAATTGTTAGATATTACTGCACGGTCGGAACTAGACACACAAGCATTTTGCTACATTCGCATTAACACCTGCTAACTATGTGTATGTGACTGATTTGATTTGATTTAGAGTGGATTTAGAGTGAGTAGACTACAGTAAACCACAGCAGACTACAGTAAACCACAGCAGACTATAGCAGACCACAGTAAACCACAGCAGACTACAGTAAACCACAGTAAACCACAGCCCTTCTACAGTAAACCACAGCAGACCACAGCAGACTACAGTAAACCACAGCAGACTACAGTAAACCACAGCAGACTACAGTAAACCACAGCAGACTACAGTAAACCACAGCAGACCACAGCAGAACACAGTAAACCACAGCAGACCACAGCAAACTACAGCAGACTACAGTAAACCACAGCAGACTACAGTAAACCACAGCAGACTACAGCAGACCACAGTAGATCACAGCAGACTACAGTAAACCACAGCAGACCACAGTAGATCACAGCAGACTACAGTAAACCACAGCAGACTACAGCAGACTGCAGTAAACCACAGTAGATCACAGCAGACCACAGTAAACCACAGTAGATCACAGCAGACTACAGTAAACCACAGTAAACCACAGCCCTTCTACAGTAAACCACAGCAGACCACAGCAGACTACAGTAAACCACAGCAGACCACAGCAGACTACAGTAAACCACAGCAGACCACAGCAGACTACAGTAAACCACAGCAGACTACAGTAAACCACAGCAGACTACAGTAAACCACAGCAGACCACAGCAGACTACAGTAAACCACAGCAGACTACAGTAAACCACAGCAGACTACAGCAGACCACAGTAGATCACAGCAGACTACAGTAAACCACAGCAGACCACAGTAGATCACAGCAGACTACAGTAAACCACAGCAGACTACAGTAAACCACAGCAGACTACAGCAGACCACAGTAGATCACAGCAGACTACAGTAAACCACAGCAGATCACAGCAGACTACAGTAAACCACAGCAGACTACAGCAGACTGCAGTAAACCACAGTAGATCACAGCAGACCACAGTAAACCACAGTAGATCACAGCAGACTGCAGTAAACCACAGCAGACTACAGCAGACCACAGTAGATCACAGCAGACTACAGTAAACCACAGCAGATCACAGCAGACTGCAGTAAACCACAGTAGATCACAGCAGACTGCAGTAAACCACAGTAGATCACAGCAGACTACAGTAAACCACAGTAGATCACAGCAGACTGCAGTAAACCACAGTAGATCACAGCAGACCACAGTAGATCACAGCAGACTACAGTAAACCACAGTAGATCACAGCAGACTACAGTAAACCACAGTAGATCACAGCAGACTGCAGTAAACCACAGTAGATCACAGCAGACTACAGTAAACCACAGTAGATCACAGCAGACTGCAGTAAACCACAGTAGATCACAGCAGACTGCAGTAAACCACAGTAGATCACAGCAGACTACAGTAAACCACAGTAGATCACAGCAGACTGCAGTAAACCACAGTAGATCACAGCAGACCACAGTAGATCACAGCAGACTACAGTAAACCACAGTAGATCACAGCAGACTACAGTAAACCACAGTAGATCACAGCAGACTGCAGTAAACCACAGTAGATCACAGCAGACTACAGTAAACCACAGTAGATCACAGCAGACTGCAGTAAACCACAGTAGATCACAGCAGACCACAGTGAACCACAGTAGATCACAGCAGACTACAGTAAACCACAGCAGACTACAGCAGACTGCAGTAAACCACAGTAGATCACAGTAGATCACAGCAGACTACAGCAGACCACAGTAGATCACAGCAGACTACAGCAGACTGCAGTAAACCACAGTAGATCACAGCAGACTACAGTAAACCACAGTAGATCACAGCAGACCACAGTAAACCACAGTAGATCACAGCAGACCACAGTAAACCACAGTAGATCACAGCAGACCACAGTAAACCACAGTAGATCACAGCAGACCACAGTAAACCACAGTAGATCACAGCAGACTGCAGTAAACCACAGTAGATCACAGCAGACCACAGTGAACCACAGTAGATCACAGCAGACTGCAGTAAACCACAGTAGATCACAGCAGACCACAGCAGACTGCAGTAAACCACAGTAGATCACAGCAGACTACAGTAAACCACAGTAGTTCACAGCAGACCACAGTAAACCACAGTAGATCACAGCAGACCACAGCAGACTGCAGTAAACCACAGTAGATCACAACAGACCACAGTAAACCACAGCAGACCACAGCAGACTGCAGTAAACCACAGTAGATCACAGCAGACCACAGTAAACCACAGTAGATCACAGCAGACCACAGCAGACTGCAGTAAACCACAGTAGATCACAGCAGACCACAGCAGACTGCAGTAAACCACAGTAGATCACAGCAGACTACAGTAAACCACAGTAGTTCACAGCAGACCACAGTAAACCACAGTAGATCACAGCAGACCACAGCAGACTGCAGTAAACCACAGTAGATCACAACAGACCACAGTAAACCACAGCAGACCACAGCAGACTGCAGTAAACCACAGTAGATCACAGCAGACCACAGTAAACCACAGTAGATCACAGCAGACCACAGCAGACTGCAGTAAACCACAGTAGATCACAGCAGACCACAGCAGACTGCAGTAAACCACAGCAGACCACAGCAAACTACAGCAGACCACAGCAGACTACAGTAAACCACAGCAGACTACAGTAAACCACAGCAGACTACAGCAGACCACAGTAGATCACAGCAGACTACAGTAAACCACAGCAGACCACAGTAGATCACAGCAGACTACAGTAAACCACAGCAGACTACAGTAAACCACAGCAGACTACAGCAGACCACAGTAGATCACAGCAGACTACAGTAAACCACAGCAGATCACAGCAGACTACAGTAAACCACAGCAGACTACAGCAGACTGCAGTAAACCACAGTAGATCACAGCAGACCACAGTAAACCACAGTAGATCACAGCAGACTACAGCAGACTGCAGTAAACCACAGTAGATCACAGCAGACTGCAGTAAACCACAGTAGATCACAGCAGACTACAGTAAACCACAGTAGATCACAGCAGACTGCAGTAAACCACAGTAGATCACAGCAGACCACAGTAGATCACAGCAGACTACAGTAAACCACAGTAGATCACAGCAGACTACAGTAAACCACAGTAGATCACAGCAGACTGCAGTAAACCACAGTAGATCACAGCAGACTACAGTAAACCACAGTAGATCACAGCAGACTGCAGTAAACCACAGTAGATCACAGCAGACTGCAGTAAACCACAGTAGATCACAGCAGACTACAGTAAACCACAGTAGATCACAGCAGACTGCAGTAAACCACAGTAGATCACAGCAGACCACAGTAGATCACAGCAGACTACAGTAAACCACAGTAGATCACAGCAGACTACAGTAAACCACAGTAGATCACAGCAGACTGCAGTAAACCACAGTAGATCACAGCAGACTACAGTAAACCACAGTAGATCACAGCAGACTGCAGTAAACCACAGTAGATCACAGCAGACCACAGTGAACCACAGTAGATCACAGCAGACTACAGTAAACCACAGCAGACTACAGCAGACTGCAGTAAACCACAGTAGATCACAGTAGATCACAGCAGACTACAGCAGACCACAGTAGATCACAGCAGACTACAGCAGACTGCAGTAAACCACAGTAGATCACAGCAGACTACAGTAAACCACAGTAGATCACAGCAGACCACAGTAAACCACAGTAGATCACAGCAGACCACAGTAAACCACAGTAGATCACAGCAGACCACAGTAAACCACAGTAGATCACAGCAGACCACAGTAAACCACAGTAGATCACAGCAGACCACAGTAAACCACAGTAGATCACAGCAGACTGCAGTAAACCACAGTAGATCACAGCAGACCACAGTGAACCACAGTAGATCACAGCAGACTGCAGTAAACCACAGTAGATCACAGCAGACCACAGCAGACTACAGCAGACTACAGTAAACCACAGTAGATCACAGCAGACTACAGTAAACCACAGTAGACTACAGCAGACTGCAGTAAACCACAGTAGATCACAGCAGACCACAGCAGACTGCAGTAAACCACAGTAGATCACAGCAGACTACAGTAAACCACAGTAGTTCACAGCAGACCACAGTAAACCACAGTAGATCACAGCAGACCACAGCAGACTGCAGTAAACCACAGTAGATCACAACAGACCACAGTAAACCACAGCAGACCACAGCAGACTGCAGTAAACCACAGTAGATCACAGCAGACCACAGTAAACCACAGTAGATCACAGCAGACCACAGCAGACTGCAGTAAACCACAGTAGATCACAGCAGACCACAGCAGACTGCAGTAAACCACAGTAGATCACAGCAGACCACAGTAAACCACAGCAGACCACAGCAGACTGCAGTAAACCACAGTAGATCACAGCAGACCACAGTAGATCACAGCAGACCACAGTAAACCACAGTAGATCACAGCAGACCACAGCAGACTGCAGTAAACCACAGTAGATCACAGCAGACTGCAGTAAACCACAGCAGACTGCAGTAAACCACAGCAGATCACAGCAGACTGCAGTAAACCACAGTAGACCACAGTAAACCACAGCAGACTACAGCAGACCACAGTAAACCACAGCAGATCACAGCAGACCACAGTGAGTAGAGCACAGCAGACCACAGCAGATCACAGCAGACCACAGCAGACTGCAGTAAACCACAGTAAACCACAGCAGACCACAGCAGACTGCAGTAAACCACAGTAAACCACAGCAGACCACAGTGAGTAGATCACAGCAGACTACAGTAAACCACAGCAGATCACAGCAGACCACAGTAAACCACAGCAGACTACAGCAGACTACAGTAGATCACAGTAAACCACAGCAGACCACAGTAGATCACAGCAGACCACAGCAGACTGCAGTAAACCACAGTAAACCACAGCAGACCACAGTGAGTAGAGCACAGAAAAACGCAGCATGATGAGATGCAAAATGCATCATATGGGGACGATTTCTGTATTTGGAAAGTTACACATCTTAAACTTGATTGCTGACAAGCAAAACATTTGGGGGCGGTCAACAATAGACTAATGAAACAAATACCGTATTTGATCGTTTTTAGGGTGGAATTTTCCTTTTAAGGCTAATCTTGTCGGATTGTGCTGTTCACAACTGGTACGAGAAAAATCACCTAGACAGCTCCTCAGCTATTTGTTCCAGCATGACCTAACAGTTACCGCAGCTGGTCCTCACTATAAAAGGCACAACAGCATCCGTTGAGAGCCAATTTCTCTCACTTCCTGAAATGGCTAAAAACATACAATCTAAAGTGGACTTTGTTTGTATGTAAACATAAGAGCAAGTGTTTATTTACAGTAGCGTTGTCTACTATTATTACATGACTATTGTGGAAGTATACACTTACCGGACAGTTTATTAGGTACACCACCCCATTCACAAAAATGGTTCGCTCCTACAGACAAAATCATGGCTTGCTAAATAGAGCAGACAGACAGGCATCAAGGCATTCAGTTACTGTTCAATTGATCACTAGAAATGGGTGAAATGAGTGACCTAAGCGACTGAGTGTGGTACGGTGACCTAAGCGACTGAGCGTGGTACGGGGCCCTACGCGACCTAAGCGACTGAGCGTGGTACGGCGACCTAAGCGACTGAGCGTGGTACGGCGACCTAAGCGACTGAGCGTGGTACGGTGCCCTAAGCGACTGAGCGTGGTACGGTGACCTAAGTGACTGAGCGTGGTACGGTGCCCTAAGCGACTGAGCGTGGTACGTGCCCTAAGCGACTGAGCGTGGTACGGTGCCCTAAGCGACTGAGCGTGGTACGGTGACCTAAGTGACTGAGCGTGGTACGGTGACCTAAGCGACTGAGCGTGGTACGGTGCCCTAAGCGACTGAGCGTGGTACGGTGCCCTAAGCGACTGAGCGTGGTACGGTGACCTAAGTGACTGAGCGTGGTACGGGGCCCTAAGCGACTGAGCGTGGTACGGGGACCTAAGCGACTGAGCGTGGTACGGTGACCTAAGCGACTGAGCGTGGTACGTGGCCCTAAGCGACTGAGCGTGGTACGTGGCCCTAAGCGACTGAGCGTGGTACGGGGCCCTAAGCGACTGAGCGTGGTATTGGGCCCTAAGCGACTGAGCGTGGTACGGTGACCTAAGCGACTGAGCGTGGTACGGCGACCTAAGAGACTGAGCGTGGTACGGTGACCTAAGCGACAGCGTGGTACGGTGACCTAAGCGACAGCGTGGTACGGTGACCTAAGAGACTGAGCGTGGTACGGTGACCTAAGCGACAGCGTGGTACGGTGACCTAAGCGACTGAGCGTGGTACGGTGCCCTAAGCGACTGAGCGTGGTACGGGGCCCTAAGCGACTGAGCGTGGTACGGTGACCTAAGCGTGGTACGGGGCCCTAAGCGACTGAGCGTGGTACGGTATGATCGAGTCACCTAAGCGACTGAGCGAGGTACGGTGACCTAAGCGTGGTACGGGGCCCTAAGCGACTGAGCGTGGTACGGTATAATCGAGTGACCTAAGAGACTGAGCGTGGTACTGGGACCTAAGCGACTGAGCGTGGTACGAGTGACCTAAGCGACTGAGCGTGGTACGGGGACCTAAGCGACTGAGCGTGGTACTGGGACCTAAGCGACTGAGCGTGGTATTGGGCCCTAAGCGACTGAGCGTGGTACGGTGACCTAAGCGACTGAGCGTGGTACGGCGACCTAAGAGACTGAGCGTGGTACGGTGACCTAAGCGACAGCGTGGTACGGTGACCTAAGCGACAGCGTGGTACGGTGACCTAAGAGACTGAGCGTGGTACGGTGACCTAAGCGACAGCGTGGTACGGTGACCTAAGAGACTGAGCGTGGTACGGTGACCTAAGCGACTGAGCGTGGTACGGTGCCCTAAGCGACTGAGCGTGGTACGGGGCCCTAAGCGACTGAGCGTGGTACGGTGACCTAAGCGTGGTACGGGGCCCTAAGCGACTGAGCGTGGTACGGTATGATCGAGTCACCTAAGCGACTGAGCGAGGTACGGTGACCTAAGCGTGGTACGGGGCCCTAAGCGACTGAGCGTGGTACGGTATAATCGAGTGACCTAAGAGACTGAGCGTGGTACTGGGACCTAAGCGACTGAGCGTGGTACGAGTGACCTAAGCGACTGAGCGTGGTACGGGGACCTAAGCGACTGAGCGTGGTACTGGGACCTAAGCGACTGAGCGTGGTACGGGGACCTAAGCGACTGAGCGTGGTGGTACGGTGACCTAAGCGACTGAGCGTGGTACGAGTGACCTAAGCGACTGAGCGTGGTACGAGTGACCTAAGCGACTGAGCGTGGTACGGGGACCTAAGCGACTGAGCGTGGTACTGGGACCTAAGCGACTGAGCGTGGTACGGGGACCTAAGCGACTGAGCGTGGTGGTACGGTGACCTAAGCGACTGAGCGTGGTACGGGGACCTAAGCGACTGAGCGTGGTGGTACGGTGACCTAAGCGACTGAGCGTGGTGGTACGGTGACCTAAGCGACTGAGCGTGGTACGGTGACCTAAGCGACTGAGCGTGGTACGGTGACCTAAGCGACTGAGCGTGGTACGGTGACCTAAGCGACTGAGCGTGGTGGTACGGTGACCTAAGCGACTGAGCGTGGTGGTACGGTGACCTAAGCGACTGAGCGTGGTGGTACGGTGACCTAAGCGACTGAGCGTGGTGGTACGGTGACCTAAGCGACTGAGCGTGGTGGTACGGTGACCTAAGCGACTGAGCGTGGTGGTACGGAGACCTAAGCGACTGAGCGTGGTGGTACGGTGACCTAAGCGACTGAGCGTGGTACGGTATGATCGTTGGTCCCAGGCACCGCTGATCCATTATTTCAGAAATGGCCTTTCATGCGTTCTTTCCAAAGAACAAACAAAAAGACACTCAGGCAGTCATACAGGGGGAGGTCAAAGGGGAAAACAGCTCGTTGATGAGAGAGGTCAAAGGGAAAACAGCTCGTTGATGAGAGGTCAAAGGGAAAACAGCTCGTTGATGAGAGAGGTCAAAGGGAAAACAGCTCGTTGATGAGAGGTCAAAGGGAAAACAGCTCGTTGATGAGAGGTCAAAGGGAAAACAGCTCGTTGATGAGAGAGGTCAAAGGGAAAACAGCTCGTTGATGAGAGAGGTCAAAGGGAAAACAGCTCGTTGATGAGAGAGGTCAAAGGGAAAACAGCTCGTTGATGAGAGAGGTCAAAGGGAAAACAGCTCGTTGATGAGAGAGGTCAAAGGGAAAACAGCACGTTGATGAGAGAGGTCAAAGGGAAAACAGCTCGTTGATGAGAGGTCAAAGGGAAAACAGCTCGTTGATGAGAGGTCAAAGGGAAAACAGCTCGTTGATGAGAGGTCAAAGGGAAAACAGCTCGTTGATGAGAGAGGTCAAAGGGAAAACAGCTAGTTGATGAGAGAGGTCAAAGGGAAAACAGCTCGTTGATGAGAGAGGTCAAAGGGAAAACAGCTCGTTGATGAGAGAGGTCAAAGGGAAAACAGCTCGTTGATGAGAGAGGTCAAAGGGAAAACAGCTCGTTGATGAGAGAGGTCAAAGGGAAAACAGCTCGTTGATGAGAGAGGTCAAAGGGAAAACAGCTCGTTGATGAGAGAGGTCAAAGGGAAAACAGCACGTTGATGAGAGAGGTCAAAGGGAAAACAGCACGTTGATGAGAGAGGTCAAAGGAGAATGGCAAGAATGGTGCAAACCAACAGGTAACAGATTTCTTTCTTGGCAAGTTGAACGAATGGAAATACAAAATCGATCGTGCACAAGGTCTACGCTGACCTTTCTTACAATGAGCACAATGGAACATAGAGGTAGTAAAGCTTGAATACTTAATTTATCTCGGCGCACTGGTGCTCCTAAAATACAATTCCAGGTAGCAAAATATTTATTAATATTTATAAAACAGGTAAAGTATATAAATAAATATAAATGTATACGCGAGTAAAACGGTTCGACTCTAAAGTCCTGGCAGACTACATGGATATTTTTAGGATAATAAATTGGTTTTATCAAACAAAACTACACTACATTTTATCTCTGGGACCCTCAGGATGACAAATCAAATACAGAATGTAAGTACGTCATTTACCTTCAGAGGTGAAACCAGTTGATTAGTGTGTTTTGTTCTTGTACACTATCCTCAAAACAATAGCATGGTATTTTGTTCACTGTAAATTTGGACAATGCAGTTAGTTTAAATGATTGTTCTTCTTTCTGCCCATATAAGACACTTTATGCTTATCTATATATATATATATATATATATATATATATATATATATATATATATATATATATATCACTATATGCTTACGATGTACAACTGTCCCGTTGACGGAACACCGATTCAGTAGACGTTAAAATAAAACAGATTATTTAAAACAAGTATGTCAGACCAGAGTGAGGGACAGAGTGTACATCCCAAATGGCACCCTATTCCCTATATAGTGCACTTCTCCTGGTCAAAAGTAGTGCACTATATACAGTGCCTTTGGAAAGTATTCAGACCCCTTGACTTTTCTCACATTTTGTTACGTTACAGCCTTATTCTACAATGTATTAAATACAACAAGTCCACATCCATCTACAAACAATACCCCATAATGACATCACAATACCCCATAATGACATCACAATACCCCATAATGACATCACAATACCCCATAATGACATCATAATACCCCATAATGACATCACAATACCCCATAATGACAAAGCGAAAACAACAGAAATACCTCATTTGCACAAGTATTCAGATTAAATTAAGCTCAGGTGCATCCTGTTTCCATTGATCATCCTTAAGATGTTTCGACAACTTGATTGGAGTCCACCTGTGGTCAATTTAATTGATTGGACATGATTTGGAAAGACACACACCTGTCTATATAAGGTGCCACAGTTGACAGTGCATGTCCGAGCAAAAACCAAGCCATGAGGTTGAAGGAATTGTCCATAGAGCTCCGAGACAGGATTGTGTCGAGGCACAGATCTGGGGAAGGGTACCAAAACATTTCTGCAGCATTGAAGGTCCTCAAGAACACGTGGCCTCCATCATTCTTAAATGGAAGAAGTTTGGAACCACCAAGACTCTTCCTAGAGCTGGCTGCCTGGCCAAACTGAGTAATCGGGTGAGAATGGCCTTGGTCAGGGAGGTGACCAAGAACCTGATGGTCAATCTGACAACGCTCCAGAGTTCCTCTATGGAGATGGGAGAACCTTCCTGAAAGACAACCATCTCAGCAGCACTCCAGAAACCAGGCCTTTACGGTAGAGTGGCCAGACGGAAGCCCCTCCTCAGTAAAAGGCACATGGCAGCCCACTTGGAGTTTGCCAAAAGGCAGCTAATGACTCTCAGACCATGAGAAACAAGATTCTCTGGTCTGATGAAACCAAGATTGAACTCGTTGGCCTGAATGCCAAGCATCACGTCTGGAGGAAACCTGGCACCATCCCTACGGTGAAGCATTGTGGTGGCAGCATCATGCTGTGGGGATGTTTATCAGCGGCAGGGACTGGGAGACTAGTCAGGATCGAGGGAAAGATGAACAGAGAAAAGTACACAGAGATCCTTGATGAAACCTGCTCCAGAGCGCTCAGGACCTCAGACTGGGGTGAAGGTTCACCTTCCAACAGGACAACGACCCTAAGCACACAGACAAGACAAGACAAGACAGGAGTGGCTTCTGGACAAGTCTCTGAATGTCCTTGAGTGGCCCAGACAGAGCCTGGACTTGAACCCGATCGAACATCTCTGAAGAGACCTAACAACAGCTGTGCAGCGACGCCTCCCATCAAACCTGACAGAGCTTGAGAGGATCTGCAGAGAAGAATGGAGAAACTCCTCAAATACAGGTGTGCCAAGCTTGTAGCGTCATACCCAAGAAAACTAGAGGCTGTAATCGCTGTCAAAAAGGTGCTTCAACAAAGTGAGTAAAGGGTCTGAATACTTCTGACAGTTTTTTTTTTTAAATCAGCATAAATTTCGAAATAACTGTTTTTGCGTTGTCATTATGGGTAATGTGTAGATTGCTAAGGGAAAAAAACGATTGAATCCATTTTAGAATAAGGCTCCGACGTAACAAAATGTGTGAAAAGTCAAGAGGTCTGAATACTTTCCGAATGCACTGTGGACACAATTCCTGGAAATATATCCCAGTTCTTCCATGGCCTTCATACTCAGACATGTCACCCATTGAGCATGTTTGGGATGCTCTCGATCAATGTGTACGATAACCTGTTCCAGCTCCTGCCAATCTGCAGCAACTTCACACAGCCATTGAAGAGCAGTGGAACAACATTCCACAGACCACAATCAACAGCCTGATCAACTCTATGTGAAGATGTGTCACGCTGCATGAGGTAAATGGTGGTCACACCAGATACTGACTGGTTTTCTGATCCACGCCCATACCATTTTTCTACGGTATCCATGACAACCGATGCATATCTGTATTCCCAGTCATGTGGAATCCATGGATTAGGGCCTAATGAATTCATTTCAATTGATTTCCTTATATGAATCGTGTAACTCAGTAAAATTGTTGCGTTGATATTTTGGTTCAGAATACTATTTTAGTTTGTGAGTGTGTGATGAAGGGGTGTTGATGAAGGGGGGGGTTGATGAAGGGGGGGGGTTAGATTTTATAAACAACGACAACAACACTGCAACGTTGATCTGAGCCTGGCTTTTGGAAAACCACAGGGAAGGACTTTCGGCTCTCGTAGACACACTTCCCCCAACTAACCCACATTTCACTTGGCCCGCCCAACTTCACATCCACCATACAACTAACCCACATTTCACTTGGCCCGCCCAACTTCACATCCACCATACAACTAACCCACATTACACTTGGTCCGCCCAACTTCACATCCACCATACAACTAACCCACATTACACTTGGTCCGCCCAACTTCACATCCACCATACAACTAACCCACATTACACTTGGTCCGCACAACTTCACATCCACCATACAACTAACCCACATTTCACTTGGCCCGCCCAACTTCACATCCACCATACAACTAACCCACATTACACTTGGTCCGCCCAACTTCACATCCACCATACAACTAACCCACATTACACTTGGTCCGCACAACTTCACATCCACCATACAACTAACCCACATTTCACTTGGCCCGCCCAACTTCACATCCACCATACAACTAACCCACATTACACTTGGTCCGCCCAACTTCACATCCACCATACAACTAACCCACATTTCACTTGGCCCGCCCAACTTCACATCCACCATACAACTAACCCACATTTCACTTGGTCCGCCCAACTTCACATCCACCATACAACTAACCCACATTACACTTGGTCCGCCCAACTTCACATCCACCATACAACTAACCCACATTTCACTTGGCCCGCCCAACTTCACATCCACCATACAACTAACCCACATTACACTTGGTCCGCCCAACTTCACATCCACCATACAACTAACCCACATTTCACTTGGCCCGCCCAACTTCACATCCACCATACAACTAACCCACATTTCACTTGGTCCGCCCAACTTCACATCCACCATACAACTAACCCACATTACACTTGGTCCGCCCAACTTCACATCCACCATACAACTAACCCACATTTCACTTGGCCCGCCCAACTTCACATCCACCATACAACTAACCCACATTACACTTGGTCCGCCCAACTTCACATCCACCATACAACTAACCCACATTTCACTTGGCCCGCCCAACTTCACATCCACCATACAACTAACCCACATTATACTTGGCCCGCCTGTTGGGGTGCTGGGCCAGAGAGAGACATATTGCTCAAATAAGATTTCCTAAATCATGCGGATCCCAGTATTTCTCTCTCCTTAGCTGATAAAGGTAAAGTCACTGCACAGAGAGAGCCACAGCGACATAATCAGCTGGTTGTCCTACATTAACAACATACATCAAACTTATGTCCCACCAAGGCCCAGGCCCAGGGTGAAGAGGTGTGCTACGTCCCACCAAGGCCAAGGGTGAAGAGGTGTGCTACGTCCCACCAAGGCCCAGGCCAAGGGTGAAGAGGTGTGTTACGTCCCACCAAGGCCCAGGCCAATGGTGAAGAGGTGTGCTACGTCCCACCAAGGCCAAGGGTGAAGAGGTGTGCTACGTCCCACCAAGGCCCAGGGTGAAGAGGTGTGCTACGTCCCACCAAGGCCCAGGCCAAGGGTGAAGAGTGTGCTACGTCCCACCAAGGCCCAGGCCAAGGGTGAAGAGGTGTGCTACGTCCCACCAAGGCCCAGGCCAAGGGTGAAGAGGTGTGCTACGTCCCACCAAGGCCAAGGGTGAAGAGGTGTGCTACGTCCCACCAAGGCCCAGGGTGAAGAGGTGTGCTACGTCCCACCAAGGCCCAGGCCAAGGGTGAAGAGTGTGCTACGTCCCACCAAGGCCCAGGCCAAGGGTGAAGAGGTGTGCTACGTCCCACCAAGGCCCAGGCCAAGGGTGAAGAGGTGTGCTACGTCCCACCAAGGCCCAGGCCAAGGGTGAAGAGGTGTGCTACGTCCCACCAAGGCCCAGGCCAAGGGTGAAGAGGTGTGCTACTACGTCCCACCAAGGCCCAGGCCAAGGGTGAAGAGGTGTGCTACGTCCCACCAAGGCCCAGGCCAAAGGTGAAGAGGTGTGCTACGTCCCACCAAGGCCCAGGCCAAGGGTGAAGAGGTGTGTTACGTCCCACCAAGGCCCAGGCCAAGGGTGAAGAGGTGTGTTACGTCCCACCAAGGCCCAGGCCAAGGGTGAAGAGGTGTGCTACGTCCCACCAAGGCCCAGGGTGAAGAGGTGTGCTACGTCCCACCAAGGCCCAGGCCAAGGGTGAAGAGGTGTGTTACGTCCCACCAAGGCCCAGGCCAAGGGTGAAGAGGTGTGCTACGTCCCACCAAGGCCCAGGCCAAGGGTGAAGAGGTGTGCTACGTCCCACCAAGGCCCAGGCCAAGGGTGAAGAGGTGTGTTACGTCCCACCAAGGCCCAGGCCAAGGGTGAAGAGTGTGTCAGGAAAATAGAACTACATCATGCTTAAATAAACTTCAGAGGGGAGCTCCCAGTCTGTGGGGATCTCCCAGTCTGTGGGGAGCTCCCAGTCTGTGGGGAGCTCCCAGTCTGTGGGGAGCTCCCAGTCTGTGTGTGTTATTTGGGTCTGTGGCGAGCTCCCAGTCTGTGTGTGTTATTTGGGTCTGTGGCGTGATAGAGGAGAGGAAAGGAGAGCCCAACTTGGCACTGAGACTCTGGTGGAAGCCCTAGTCATCATTTAATCATGTTGGACAACCTGACAACTCTGCCTCTCTGACGACTCTGCCTCTCTGACGACTCTGCCTCTCTGACGACTCTTACAACCTGACGACTCTTACAACCTGACGACTCTTACAACCTGACGACTCTGCCTCTCTGACAACTCTTACAACCTGACAACTCTTACAACCTGACGACTCTGCCTCTCTGACAACTCTTACAACCTGACAACTCTGCCTCTCTGACGACTCTGCCTCTCTGACGACTCTGCCTCTCTGACGACTCTTACAACCTGACGACTCTTACAACCTGACGACTCTTACAACCTGACGACTCTGCCTCTCTGACGACTCTGCCTCTCTGACGACTCTGCCTCTCTGACGACTCTGCCTCTCTGACAACTCTTACAACCTGACAACTCTTACAACCTGACAACTCTGCCTCTCTGACAACTCTGCCTCTCTGACAACTCTGCCTCTCTGACAACTCTTACAACCTGACAACTCTTACAACCTGACAACTCTTACAACCTGACAACTCTGCCTCTCTGACAACTCTGCCTCTCTGACAACTCTTACAACCTGACAACTCTTACAACCTGACAACTCTTACAACCTGACAACTCTTACAACCTGACAACTCTGCCTCTGACAACTCTTACAACCTGACAACTCTGCCAACTCTGCCTCTCTGACAACTCTTACAACCTGACAACTCTGCCTCTCTGACAACTCTTACAACCTGACAACTCTGCCTCTGACAACTCTGCCTCTCTGACAACTCTGCCTCTCTGACAACTCTTACAACCTGACAACTCTGCCTCTCTGACAACTCTTACAACCTGACAACTCTGCCTCTCTGACAACTGACTCTCTGACAACGACTCACAACCAGACTACTGCTGACTCGGAGGGGAGAGAGTAGTAGCAGTACTAAGTACATAATGATGATTAGTCATTCCAACTCAAGAGCAGACCAACTTATCACGTCTTCCGCTGGTCCCATTACATCAGTATCTAGCTGTGAGTATGACTAATGTTGCTATGATCTGATATGCAAGGGAGTGACCTCACCTAGATGATTAGCGCTATAAAAAGAGACCGTTTGAGCTGGATCATTGGACTGGTAAATTCAGGGGTTATTCCAGATGATCGACATTTTCTCAGTTTCGATCTGACCCGTCCACCTGACCGTGAAAAGAAAGAGGGCTGTAGTCAGATGGTAATAAGAGCAGATACGAGACCAACCCGGACTTCCTGTCTGACGTCACAGCGGAGGCAACCCAACCGGTCTGGCCAGCCACTAGGTCTACGTGTAAAACAATGCCTGTAGCAATACACCTGTTGAGTCAGAGCCACAACACACACACACAAGGAATCCTATAACACACAGGTTAATATGTTGAGGATAGACGGGGCTTTCTTTGGTCTCTTCCCGTTATGACACACAGGTTAATATGTTGAGGATAGACGGGGCTTTCTTTGGTCTCTTCCCGTTATGACACACAGGTTAATATGTTGAGGATAGACGGGGCTTTCTTTGGTCTCTTCCTGTTATGACACACAGGTTAATATGTTGAGGATACACGGGGCTTTCTTTGGTCTCTTCCTGTTATGACACACAGGTTAATATGTTGAGGATAGACGGGGCTTTCTTTGGTCTCTTCTCGTTATGACAGACAGGTTAATATGTTGAGGATAGACGGGGCTTTCTTTGGTCTTTCTCGTTATGACACACAGGTTAATATGTTGAGGATAGACGGGGCTTTCTTTGTTCTCTTCCTGTTATGACACACAGGTTAATGTTGAGGATAGACGGGGCTTTCTTTGGACTCTTCCTGTTATGACACACAGGTTAATATGTTGAGGATAGACGGGGCTTTCTTTGGACTCTTCCTGTTATGACACACAGGTTAATGTTGAGGATAGACGGGGCTTTCTTTGGACTCTTCCTGTTATGACACACAGGTTAATGTTGAGGATAGACGGGGCTTTCTTTGGACTCTTCCTGTTATGACACACAGGTTAATATGTTGAGGATAGACAGGGCTTTCTTTGGACTCTTCCTGTTATGACACACAGGTTAATATGTTGAGGATAGACGGGGCTTTCTTTGGACTCTTCCTGTTATGACACACAGGTTAATATGTTGAGGATAGACGGGGCTTTCTTTGGACTCTTCCTGTTATGACACACAGGTTAATATGTTGAGGATAGACGGGGCTTTCTTTGGACTCTTCCTGTTATGACACACAGGTTAATGTTGAGGATAGACGGGGCTTTCTTTGGACTCTTCCTGTTATGACACACAGGTTAATGTTGAGGATAGACGGGGCTTTCTTTGGACTCTTCCTGTTATGACACACAGGTTAATGTTGAGGATAGACGGGGCTTTCTTTGGACTCTTCCTGTTATGACACACAGGTTAATATGTTGAGGATAGACGGGGCTTTCTTTGGACTCTTCCTGTTATGACACACAGGTTAATATGTTGAGGATAGACGGGGCTTTCTTTGGACTCTTCCTGTTATGACACACAGGTTAATATGTTGAGGATAGACGGGGCTTTCTTTGGACTCTTCCTGTTATGACACACAGGTTAATATGTTGAGGATAGACAGGGCTTTCTTTGGACTCTTCCTGTTATGACACACAGGTTAATATGTTGAGGAAGGACTTGGCTCAACAGCTGTATAATATTTGACAGGTATTGACATAGGAGCCAGAACGATGACTGTCACAGTTGGAGGAGAGGAAACATTTTAATGGAGAGCACCTGTAGAGGTGCTCTGTGACATCACGACATTAACAACGTGAGCCGGAGGTCCTCCTGACATGGTCCAGCCAGGGGAAGAGGCCAGGTCCAAACACTGCCAGTGTAACTATGGTGCGTACCAGGACTAGAACTGTAAAAGTGACAGTCGGGGCATTATTAGAGAACGACGAATAAATTAGAGAACGACGAATAAAAATACATTTTAAAAGCCAGGCCGTTATTGTCGGGTCATTATCTGCCTTTTCTAGTCTATCTTTATAGGTTTATATTTAGTCTATCTATATGCCTTTCTCTGTCGGCTGATAGTCCCTCTACCTAGCAAGTGCTGCTAGACGCCACTCACTGCCTGAGCCACGGGGCACTGCTGAGGAATGTCTAGCTGGGATCATCAGCAGCAGCAAGATAAACCTCTGACAGGATGTAATACATCACCATCCAGACAGACTGACAGGATGTAATACATCACCATCCAGACAGGATGTAATACATCACCATCCAGACAGACAAGATGTAATACATCACCATCCAGACAGACAGACAAGATGTAATACATCACCATCCAGACAGACAGACAGGATGTAATACCTTGATAAGCTCCTTTCCTGAGGACGGCTCACCTCTCACAGTTCTGGGCGACTTTAACCTCCCCATGTCTACCTTTGACTCATTCCTCTCTGCCTCCTTCTTTCCACTCCTCTCCTCTTTTGACCTCTCCCTCTCACCTTCCCCCCCTACTCACAAGGCAGGCAATACGCTCGACCTCATCTTTACTAGATGCTGTTCTTCCACTAACCTCATTGCAACTCCCCTCCAAGTCTCCGACCACTACCTTGTATCCTTTTCCCTCTCGCTCTCATCCAACACTTCCCACACTGCCCCT
Organism: Oncorhynchus nerka; assembly: GCF_034236695.1. Lineage (NCBI taxonomy): Eukaryota > Metazoa > Chordata > Actinopteri > Salmoniformes > Salmonidae > Oncorhynchus > Oncorhynchus nerka. Next base: position 82,062,932 of record NC_088413.1, on the reverse strand, counting down.
ACTCGGATGGTATCGCGCCGTCCCAACCTTCGCTCTCTCTCCCCCGCTACTCTCTCCTCTTCCATCCTATCATCTCTTCCCTCTGCTCAAACCTTCTCCAACCTATCTCCTGATTCTGCCTCCTCAACCCTCCTCTCCTCCCTTTCTGCATCCTTTTACTCTCTATGTCCCCTATCCTCCAGGCCGGCTCGGTCCTCCCCTCCCGCTCCGTGGCTCGACGACTCATTGCGAGCTCACAGAACAGGGCTCCGGGCAGCCGAGCGGAAATGGAGGAAAACTCGCCTCCCTGCGGACCTGGCATCCTTTCACTCCCTCCTCTCTACATTTTCCTCTTCTGTCTCTGCTGCTAAAGCCACTTTCTACCACTCTAAATTCCAAGCATCTGCCTCTAACCCTAGGAAGCTCTTTGCCACCTTCTCCTCCCTCCTGAATCCCCCTCCCCCTCCCCCCCCCCTGCAGATGACTTCGTCAACCATTTTGAAAAGAAGGTCGACGACATCCGATCCTCGTTTGCTAAGTCAAACGACACCGCTGGTTCTGCTCACACTGCCCTACCCTGTGCTCTGACCTCTTTCTCCCCTCTCTCTCCAGATGAAATCTCACGTCTTGTGACGGCCGGCCGCCCAACAACTTGCCCGCTTGACCCTATCCCCTCCTCTCTTCTCCAGACCATTTCCGGAGACCTTCTCCCTTATCTCACCTCGCTCATCAACTCATCCCTGACCGCTGGCTACGTCCCTTCCGTCTTCAAGAGAGCGAGAGTTGCACCCCTTCTGAAAAAACCTACACTCGATCCCTCCGATGTCAACAACTACAGACCAGTATCCCTTCTTTCTTTTCTCTCCAAAACTCTTGAACGTGCCGTCCTTGGCCAGCTCTCCCGCTATCTCTCAGAATGACCTTCTTGATCCAAATCAGTCAGGTTTCAAGACTAGTCATTCAACTGAGACTGCTCTTCTCTGTATCACGGAGGCGCTCCGCACTGCTAAAGCTAACTCTCTCTCCTCTGCTCTCATCCTTCTAGACCTATCGGCTGCCTTCGATACTGTGAACCATCAGATCCTCCTCTCCACCCTCTCCGAGTTGGGCATCTCCGGCGCGGCCCACGCTTGGATTGCGTCCTACCTGACAGGTCGCTCCTACCAGGTGGCGTGGCAAGAATCCGTCTCCTCACCACGCGCTCTCACCACTGGTGTCCCCCAGGGCTCTGTTCTAGGCCCTCTCCTATTCTCGCTATACACCAAGTCACTTGGCTCTGTCATAACCTCACATGGTCTCTCCTATCATTGCTATGCAGACGACACACAATTCATCTTCTCCTTTCCCCCTTCTGATGACCAGGTGGCGAATTGCATCTCTGCATGTCTGGCAGACATATCAGTGTGGATGACTGATCACCACCTCAAGCTGAACCTCGGCAAGACGGAGCTGCTCTTCCTCCCGGGGAAGGACTGCCCGTTCCATGATCTCGCCATCACGGTTGACAACTCCACTGTGTCCTCCTCCCAGAGCGCTAAGAACCTTGGCGTGATCCTGGACAACACCCTGTCGTTCTCAACTAACATCAAGGCGGTGGCCCGTTCCTGTAGGTTCATGCTCTACAACATCCGCAGAGTACGACCCTGCCTCACACAGGAAGCGGCGCAGGTCCTAATCCAGGCACTTGTCATCTCCCGTCTGGATTACTGCAACTCGCTGTTGGCTGGGCTCCCTGCCTGTGCCATTAAACCCCTACAACTCATCCAGAACGCCGCAGCCCGTCTGGTGTTCAACCTTCCCAAGTTCTCTCACGTCACCCCGCTCCTCCGCTCTCTCCACTGGCTTCCAGTTGAAGCTCGCATCCGCTACAAGACCATGGTGCTTGCCTATGGAGCTGTGAGGGGAACGGCACCTCAGTACCTCCAGGCTCTGATCAGGCCCTACACCCAAACAAGGGCACTGCGTTCATCCACCTCTGGCCTGCTCGCCTCCCTACCACTGAGGAAGTACAGTTCCCGCTCAGCCCAGTCAAAACTGTTCGCTGCTCTGGACCCCCAATGGTGGAACAAACTCCCTCACGACGCCAGGACAGCGGAGTCAATCACCACCTTCCGGAGACACCTGAAACCCCACCTCTTTAAGGAATACCTAGGATAGGATAAAGTAATCCTTCTCACCCCCCCTTAAAAGATTTAGATGCACTATTGTAAAGTGGCTGTTCCACTGGATGTCATAAGGTGAAAGCACCAATTTGTAAGTCGCTCTGGATAAGAGCGTCTGCTAAATTACTTAAATGTAAATGAGACCAGATGCTGCTGGAAGTGGTGCTGGAGAGCCAGTAGGAGGCACTCTTTCCTCTGGTCTAAACAATATCCCAATGCACCAGGGCAGTGATTGGGGACACTGCCCTGTGTAGGGTGCTGTCTTTCGGATGGAACGTTAAACAGGTGTCGTGACTCTCTGAGGTCATTAAAGATCCCATGGCACTTATCGTAAGAGTAGGGGTGTTAACCCTGGTGTCCTGGCTAAATTCCAAATCTGACCCTCAAACCATCATGGTCACCTAATAATCGCCAGTTTACAATTGGCTCATTCATCCCCCTCCTCTCCCCTGTAACTATTCCCCAGGTCGTTGCTGTAAATGAGAATGTGTTCTCAGTCAATTTACCCGAGTGTCCTCCCACCATGTTGAACAGAGAGAGCTCCAGGATGGAGGTGTCCTCCCACCATGTTGAACAGAGAGAGCTCCAGGATGGAGGTGTCCTCCCACCATGTTGAACAGAGAGAGCTTCAGGATGGATCCACCATGTTGAACAGAGAGAGCTTCAGGATGGAGGTGTCCTCCCACCATGTTGAACAGAGAGAGCTCCAGGATGGAGGTGTCCTCCCACCATGTTGAACAGAGAGAGCTTCAGGATGGAGGTGTCCTCCCACCATGTTGAACAGAGAGAGCTTCAGGATGGAGGTGTCCTCCCACCATGTTGAACAGAGAGAGCTTCAGGATGGAGGTGTCCTCCCACCATGTTGAACAGAGAGAGCTCCAGGATGGAGGTGTCCTCCACCATCTTGAACAGAGAGAGCTTCAGGATGGAGGTGTCCTCCCACCATGTTGAACAGAGAGAGCTTCAGGATGGAGGTGTCCTCCCACTATGTTGAACAGAGAGAGCTTCAGGATGGAGGTGTCCTCCCACCATGTTGAACAGAGAGAGCTTCAGGATGGATCCACCATGTTGAACAGAGAGAGCTCCAGGATGGAGGTGTCCTCCCACCATGTTGAACAGAGAGAGCTTCAGGATGGAGGTGTCCTCCCACCATGTTGAACAGAGAGAGCTCCAGGATGGAGGTGTCCTCCCACACAGACAGGGGGGGGACAGGACAAGACGGGAGGACAGGGGAGAGCAGCAGAGTACAGTGACGGCATTGTTCCCCTCCTGTCCTGTCCCCTCCCCGCCCTGTCTGTGTGAGAGGACACCTCCATCCTGGAGCTCTCTCTGTCCACGCTGCACTGGGAGTCTAACTCACAAGCGACTGCTGCCTTCTCTCTCGTCCTGTTTAGCGACAGTGTGTTCTGTGCGTGAGACTACGGCGGGCATATCTTTAGTGAGACCCTCCCCGTTCAAGGACAGCGTGCGTGTGTGTGTACTGTACTGGGAACGGCTCTGATGCAATACACAGGAAACGAGTCCACATTCTTCCCACCTTACCTCAACTCAATCTGAGGGAGTGTGGACAGATTGTAGAGCACGTTGTTGTTGTTGTGTCAAATCAAACTTTATTCGTCACATGCTTTGAAAACAGCAGGTGTAGACTAACAGTGAAATGCTTACATACGGGCCCTTTTCCCAACAACGCAGAGTGAAAAATAATAGAAAGACAATAAATAAATACAGAATGAGTAACGATAACATGGCTCTATACACAGAGTACCAGTACTGAGTAACGATAACTTGGCTCTATACACAGAGTACCAGTACCGAGTCAATGATAACATGGCTCTATACACAGAGTACCAGTACTGAGTCAATGATAACATGGCTCTATACACAGTCAATGTGTAGGGGGAACAGTCTTGGGTGACATTTAGGGCCTTCCTCTGACACCGCCTGGTATAGAGGTCCTGGATGGCAGGGAGGTGACCAAGTGATTTACTAGGCCGTACGTACTACCCTCTGTAGGGCCTTCCTCTGACACCGCCTGGTATAGAGGTCCTGGATGGCAGGGAGGTGACCAAGTGATCTACTAGGCCGTACGTACTACCCTCTGTAGGGCCTTCATCTGACACCGCCTGGTATAGAGGTCCTGGATGGCAGGGAGGTGACCAAGTGATCTACTAGGCCGTACGTACTACCCTCTGTAGGGCCTTCCTCTGACACCGCCTGGTATAGAGGTCCTGGGTGGCAGGGAGGTGACCAAGTGATCTACTAGGCCGTATGTACTACCCTCTGTAGGGCCTTCCTCTGACACCGCCTGTTATAGAGGTCCTGGATGGCACGGAGGTTGGACCAAGTGATTTACTAGGCCGTACGTACTACCCTCTGTAGCAGCCTTGCGGTCGGATGCAAAGCAGTTGCCATACCAAGTAGAGGTAGACCGATTAATCGGCATGGCTAATTAATTAGGGCGATTTCAAGTTTTCCTAACATATCGGTAATCTGCCGATTATGGCCGATTACATTGCAATCCACGAGGAGACTGCGTGGCAGGCTGTTACACGAGTGCAGCAAGGAGCCAAGGTAAGTTGTTAGTCAGCATTAAACTTATCTTATAAAAAACAATCAATCTTCACATAATCACTAGTTAACCTAGTAATATCATCAGTTAGTTAAACTAGCTGTAGTTAAACTAGCTTGTCCTGCGTTGCATATAAGCAATGCGGTTCCTGTTCATTTATCAACGAATCATAGCCTACTTCAACTTGATGATTTAACAAAAGCCCATTTGCAAAAAAGCACAATAATCGTTGCAATAATGAATGTATTTAACCATAAACATCAATGCATTTCATAAAATCAATACATATTTCTTTTTAAACCTGCATATGTAGTTAAAAGAAATTCATGTTAGCAAGGCAATATTAACTAGGGAAATTGTGTCACTTCTCTTGCGTTCAGTGCAAGCAGAGTCAGGGTATATGCAGCAGTTTGGGCCACCTGGCTCGTTGCGAACTGTTGAAAGGCCATTTATTCCTAACAAAGACCGCAATTAATTTGCCCGAATTGTATAATAATAATTACGACATTGAAGGTTGTGTGTACAATGTAACAGTAATACTTAGACTTACACGGAACCCAAACCTGCTGCGTGCGCCAGCGTGCGCTATCGTGCGCCAGCGTGCGCCAGCGTGCATCAGCGTGCGCCATCGTGCGCCAGCGTGCATCAGCGTGCATCAGCATGCGCCATCGTGCGCCAACGTGCGCCAGCGTGCATCAGCGTGCATCAGCGTGCGCCATCGTGCGCCAGCGTGCGCCAGCGTGCATCAGCATGCGCCATCGTGCGCCATCGTGCGTAAATTTATTTTATCCCCCCACACCAAACGCGATCACGACACACAGGTTAAAATATCTAAACAAACTGAAACAACTATATTAATTTGGGGAAGAATTAAACATTTATGGTAATTTAGCTAGCTAGCTTGTCGTTGCTAGCTAATTTGTCCTGGGATATAAAACTGTCAACCGAATCGTTTCTAGTCATCTCTCCTCTTTCCAGGCTTTTTCTTATTTGAATTTATATGGTGATCGGCATCTAAACCTTCATAGTATTACCACGACGACCGGCAACACAGTTATTCTTTCAATCACCCACGTGGGTATAACCAATGAGGAGATGGCACGTGGGTATCTGCTTCTATAAACCAATGAGGAGATGGGAGAGGCAGGACTTGCAGCGCAAATAGAACTGACTTCTATTTTAGCCCTCGGCAACGCAGGCGCTCGTTGTCATGCGCGAGCAGCGTGGGAGCAATAATTTAATCATATAGATTCCTAGATTTATTTTGCAATGCTTGCTGTGTAGTCAGGATACGGGTTTCCACCCGTTCTATAAAATACCGGAACAATGCTTGCTGTGTAGTCAGGATACGGGTTTCCACCCGTTCTATAAAATACCGGAACGGTTCCGTATTTCACTGACAGAATAAACGGTTTTGTTTTCAAAATGATAGTTTCCGATTTGACAATATCAATGACCAAAGTCTCATATTGGTGTTTATTATATTATAATTAAGTCTATGATTTGATAGAGCAGTCTGACTGAGCGATGGTAGGCAGCAGCAGACTCGTAAGCATTCATTCAAACTTTACTGCGTTTGCCAGCAGCTCTTAGCAATGCTTGAATCACAGCGCTGTTAATGACTTCAAGCCTATCAACTCCTGAGATTAGGCTGGCAATACTAAAGTGCCTATAAGAACACCCAATAGTCAAAGGTTAATGAAATAGAAATGGTTTAGAGGGAAATAGTCCTATAATTCCTATAATAACTACAACCTAAAACTTCTTACCTGGGAATATTGAAGTCTCATGTTAAAAGGAACCACCAACTTTCATATGTTCTCATGTTCTGAGCAAGGAACTCAAACGTTAGTTTTTTTTACATGACACATATTGCACTTTTACTTCTGAAACTGAAACGTTATCTTTGGTTTATTTCCATTTACAACTTGTCAATTTATGAAATTGTCTTTTGTTTGGAGAGCCTGTCAATGCACCCGATTAGAAGCAGGCGTAGGCTGCACGCAAATGTCATAGTATTTCTGATGGTCTTAAACTCGCCACCACTAATGAACTGTAGGGAGCTTCTCAAAGTACATTTTCCACTCCACTCCACTAATGAACTGTAGGGAGCTTCTCAAAGTACATTTTCCACTCCACTCCACTAATGAACTGTAGGGAGCTTCTCAAAGTACATTTTCTCTTCACCTCAAGTCTGGTTTTTTGTTTTTTTACATCCATTGAGGAACTATCATCGTTCTCAATGGATTTTTAAAATATTTCCAGCTCGGTGCCTTTCGATAACCACCGAGCCACTGGATGAAAGAGAAAAATGCAATGCTCTGATCTAGTGGGAAACGTCATGAAATACCGGATTACTTCTTATCCCCTTGATCAAATACAGATGTGTCTGCCCGGAGCTCACTGGCATGGGTAACTCTGAGGGCCCAGAATAGTTGATACAATGTTGGAAGCACTGAGTCTGGGCTGCATCTGGGCTGCGTCATGTTATCTCCTCTCTCATACTGACTCTAGTCTGTCCTGCTGAACCATCTCCTCTCTCATACTGACTCTCGTCTGTCCTGAGGAACCACTGGGAGTCTGTCCTGGGGAACCACTGGGAGTCTGTCCTGGGAACCACTGGGAGTCTGGACTGTATCATGTTAGCTCCTCTCTCATACTGACTCTAGTCTGTCCTGCTGAACCATCTCCTCTCTCATACTGACTCTAGTCTGTCTGTATCCTGTTATGTCCTGGGGAACCACTGGGAGTCTGTCCTGAGGAACCACTGGGAGTCTGGACTGTGAATGACATCGTCACCGGTGAAGGAGACCTGACTGTGGCTCTGTGAATGACATCGTCACCGGTGAAGGAGACCTGACTGTGGCTCTGTGAATGACATCGTCACCGGTGAAGGAGACCTGACTGTGGCTCTGTGAATGACATCGTCACCGGTGAAGGAGACCTGACTGTGGCTCTGTGAATGACATCGTCACCGGTGAAGGAGACCTGACTGTGGCTCTGTGAATGACATCGTCACCGGTGAAGGAGACCTGACTGTGGCTCTGTGAATGACATCGTCACCGGTGAAGGAGACCTGACTGTGGCTCTGTGAATGACATCGTCACCGGTGAAGGAGACCTGACTGTGGCTCTGTGAATGACATCGTCGCCGGTGAAGGAGACCTGACTGTGGCTCTGTGAATGACATCGTCACCGGTGAAGGAGACCTGACTGTGGCTCTGTGAATGACATTTTATAAAAATAAACTTCTATTCAGGAGGTTTTTGATCAGCACAATAAAATAAAGGAAGAGAAACAGACAGTCATCTGCAGTCCCATGAAAATAAGCAAAATCAAGCTCAACGCACACACTCCTATTGAATATGCATTCACCTGTATTGTGGAGAGACCTAGGTTACATCTTGATTTACCCAATTTATCAATAGAGATTTACCCTTCAAATAAATGGACTACCATTATGTTACGTAGTTTGACTGGTAAAAACTAAGTGAAATGGATTGGATGCTTGTATAATTGATTCATTAACTCCGACATGGCAGTCTCTGAAAAATGTTGACGTAAAACTCAAATTATAACAGTACGTTATTTGTTTTTGTCTTGATCTCTGACTCCCTCTAGTCATTTGTGTGTCTTAATTACTTCATCAAACAGTGCGCTTAAAGCATCAGACAAGCTCAGTGAATAAGGAGTTAATCTGATAAAAACACCCAGGTTTTGTCTATATGGAAAGAGTTTAAAAGAACTGAAGACTCTCGGTCAACCCATTATTTTTCAGGGGGGCAGCCCTACAGGGCACATAGCTACTGCACTACCTTTATCTGACAGAACATGCCCGTCTGCTTACCTGCCTCCCCCGCCTGCTTACCTGCCTACCTGCCCGCCTACCTGTCTGTAACAGCTATTTAACATACACCATGGTCAGTACCTATAGCCAGAGCGGAGCAGAGCACAGGCTGAGTCCAGGTGGAGAGGAGAGAAGCAGAGAGCAGAGAGGAGAGATGGAGAGGAGCAGAGAGGAGAGGGGCAGAGAGGAGAAGTAGAGAGGGGCAGAGAGGAGAGGGGCAGAGAGGAGAGGGGCAGAGGGGAGAGGGGCAGAGAGGAGAGGAGCAGAGAGGAGAGGAGCAGAGCACAGGCTGAGTCCAGGTGGAGAGGAGAGAAGCAGAGAGCAGAGAGGAGAGATGGAGAGGAGCAGAGAGGAGAGGGGCAGAGAGGAGAGGAGCAGAGAGGAGAGGGGCAGAGAGGAGAGGGGCAGAGAGGAGAGGGGCAGAGAGGAGAGGAGCAGATAGGAGAGGGGCAGAGAGGAGAGGGGCAGAGAGGAGAGGGGCAGAGAGGAGAGGGGCAGAGGGGAGAGGTAGAGAGGGGCAGAGAGGAGAGGTAGAGAGGGGCAGAGAGGAGAGGAGCAGAGAAGCAGAGAGGAGAGATGTCGGAAAGGCAGGGGTGATCACGGTGTCATATTAGAGACAGAGATTAAGTTCACAACAAGAACATATCATCTGATGTAAGACTGTGTGTTTCAGCAGGAGAAAACAAGGTCCCAGTTGTAAATGAGAACAACCGAGCATCATTTTGAATTACGGATGTATCGTGGCAAGGAAAACAAAACATGAAGCAGACTGAATTTCCTGAGAGGAAACAGTCCTAATGCTGTCAACCAGAAGCACATGTTTATTTTCCTACAACAGACAATATTTTACATCCAGTAGATTTTAATGACGCAAGAGTTCAGTCTGCTTTGGTGTTTTTCCTTGTTGCCATGGTAATAGCAGGTATCGTACTCTCACCATAGTGGTATGGTGACGACCCTGTTCTGAACACAGCGCGAGGACAAAATGCTATATCGTCACCTCATAACCCGGGCAACCGCTGCAGTTACCAGGGAACAAGAGCCACGGCAACATGCTGTGGCACCACCAACAGGGCCACAGCCGATAAGACCAGGGTGACACGTAACACACATACAGCCTGTTCAATGGTTAGCCTATTACGTATAGCCAATCAGGTATGAGGGACTACCTTAACCCCTTTGTGACCTACACAGGGTAAAGTACAAGATGAAAGTCATTCCAAACAATAAATGTACACATACACATACAATGAATTCATCCCTATCAGTCCTTGAGCTTGGAGCTGATAAGAGAGAGAGAGGCCTACTGGGGGGGGTTGTTCAGTTCAGTACAGTGGAGGATGACTGGAGGTTCAGTACAGGATGAAGAGGATGAAAAGGAAGGTTCTACAGCTGCACCATCGAGAGCTGGGTGCACCATCGAGAGCTGGGTGCACCATCGAGAGCTGGGTGCAGCGGGGAGGTTCCTGGAAACTGCTCGGCGTCCGACCGCTACAGAGGGTCGAGGTCGACCAATTAATTAGGGGCGATTTCATGTTTTCATAACAATTGGAAATCGGTATATTTGGGCGCCGATTTCCGATTATTTAAAAATATATAATGCTTTTATTTAACTAGGCAGGTGGTTAGAGCGTTGGACTAGTAACCGAAAGTTAAGAAAAATTCTTATTCTCAATGACGGTGGGTTAACTGCCTTTTTCAGGGGTAATACGACATATTTTCACCTTGTCAGCTCAGGGGATCCAATCTGGCAACCTTACAGTTTTATTTTTTTATTTTACCAGGCAAGTCAGTTAAGAACAAATTCTTATTTTTAATGACAGTGGGTTAACTGCCTGTTCAGGGGCAGAACGACAGATTTGTACCTTGTCAGCTCGGGGATTCGAACTTGCAACCTTTCGGTTACTAGTCCAACGCTCTAACCACTAGGCTACCCTGCCGCCCCAGTTAACTAGTCCAACGCTCTAACCACCTGCCTCATTGCACTCCACGAGAAGCATGACTGTTACGCGAATGCAGTAGAAGCCAAGGTAAGTTGCTAGCTAGCATTAAACTTCTTATAAAAAAACAATCAATCATAATCACTAGTTACTAATCGAGTTTAGCAGGCAATATTAACCAGGTGAAATTGTGTCATTTCTCTTGCGTTCATTGCACACAGAGTCAGGGTATATGCAACAGTTTGGGCAGCCTGGCTCATTGCGAACTAATTTGCCAGAATTTTATGACATAACATCGAAGGTTGTGCAATGTAACAGGAATATTTAGACTTAGGGATGCCAAATTGAACATGTTTCATTATTTATTTGAGGCTAAATTGATTTTATTGATGTTTTATATTAAGTTAATATAGAGTAGGCTCCACAGAATAGGCTCCGCCCACCCCAGCAGCACAGAGAGTCTTCCGTCCTTCCCTAATCGCTAGCTGCGAGTCTGTCAGAGGGAAAAATGAAGAGATCAACCCCCCCGACCGGGCCTCATGACCTGGTCTAGGAACTAGTCATCATCCAATCAGGAGACAGGGGATCAGGTGTTCCAAAGAGGTCGAGCTGATCTCTGAATTCTAGTCGATACGAATACAGGACAGTCCTCTCCAAAATGATGCAATTGTTCTGTATTGAACCAGCTGGAGTCAGTCCTTGTTGATTGACTGGCGCTCTGAGAAGTGCCCGATAGTGTGGGTCACGTGTTCCATTTCTCACCATTCTAGAAGGATCTGTGTATGACCACGGTAAGACATACAGGGACAGAAGAACCTCAAATTAGTTCTGTGATTTCAGAAGACCTATTTTGGGCTAGTTGTGCTGGAAAACGGGGTCATATGAGAATCTGATTATTATTTTTTTTTCATTCCCCACTGGTTAGGTCCGGGACGTTACTATCGTTGGCCAGGAAATAAAACACAAAGTGGATTTAACTTCTTCAGGAAGACAGTCCTAACGTTGGAAACAAACGTCATGTTGTCACCCAGAGTCACATGTATTTTCACACCATATTTGACAAACAGCAGAATTTTAAAAAAGGTGTCTGCTAGGCGTTATTTTTTTTTACATGGGAAAAAAATATGACACTGCCCTACCCCTCGTTAAATATTCTCTGTTCTACGTCTCCCCCCTCGTCCAATATTCTCTGTCCTACGACTCCCCCCTCGTCCAATATTCTCTGTCCTACGACTCCCCCTCGTCCAATATTCTCTGTCCCTATTCTCCCTCGTCCAATATTCTCTGTCCTACGTCTCCCCCCTCGTCCAATATTCTCTGTCCTACGACTCCCCCCTCGTCCAATATTCTCTGTCCTACGACTCCCCCCTCGTCCAATATTCTCTGTCCTACGACTCCCCCCTCGTCCAATATTCTCTGTCCTACGTCTCCCCCTCGTCCAATATTCTCTGTCCTCGTCTCCCCTCGTCCAATATTCTCTGTCCTACGTCTCCCCTCGTCCAATATTCTCTGTCCTACGTCTCCCCCTCGTCCAATATTCTCTGTCCTACGTCTCCCCCTCGTCCAATATTCTCTGTCCTGTCTCCCCTCGTCCAATATTCTCTGTCCTACGTCTCCCCCTCGTCCAATATTCTCTGTCCTACGTCTCCCCTCGTCCAATATTCTCTGTCCTACGTCTCCCCCCTCGTCCAATATTCTCTGTCCTCGTCTCCCCTCGTCCAATATTCTCTGTCCTGTCCCCCCCCTCGTCCAATATTCTCTGTCCTACGTCTCCCCCTCGTCCAATATTCTCTGTCCTACGTCTCCCCTCGTCCAATATTCTCTGTCCTACGCTCCCCCTCGTCCAATATTCTCTGTCCTACGTCTCCCCTCGTCCAATATTCTCTGTCCTACGTCTCCCCCTCGTCCAATATTCTCTGTCCTACGTCTCCCCTCGTCCAATATTCTCTGTCCTACGTCTCCCCCTCGTCCAATATTCTCTGTCCTCCTCCCCCTCGTCCAATATTCTCTGTCCTACGACTCCCCTCGTCCAATATTCTCTGTCCTACCTCCCCCTCGTCCAATATTCTCTGTCCTCTCGTCCAATATTCTCTGTCCTACTCCCCCTCGTCCAATATTCTCTGTCCTACGACTCCCCTCGTCCAATATTCTCTGTCCTAAATATTCTCTGTCCTACGACTCCCCTCGTCCAATATTCTCTGTCCTACGACTCCCCCCTCATCCAATATTCTCTGTCCTACGACTCCCCCCTCGTCCAATATTCTCTGTCCTACGACTCCCCCCTCGTCCAATATTCACACAGGACAGTCGATAGAAAAAGACGAGAGAGAGAGAGGGCTGTAGGATTTAGTCCCAATTTATACTCAACAGTTAAATGGATTGCTAGCCTCGTGTGTTGAACTGGAAAAGGTGGTTTTGTGTATTTCCCTAATAATGCACATTTCCCAATTAACAGAACAGCCCTAATGATGGTTATGACTTAATAATTAAGTGATCGGTTTGCATGTTTATCAGACTGTAAGCTAATAATGTTACCAGCCCCGTGGAGAACCAAACGCACGTTGTCTTCAACCACAGTCAAACCACCTGGAGAAGTAGGGGGATGAGACAGATTCTGAATTACACTGTAAAATGCTTGTCTTTTATCATCTTCCCTCGGCTCATTATATCAGAGCACGGACCCATTTAATACTGATGGGAACTCCAGAGATCAGGACACTGATCTTCCTTTCCACATGACCAACCTGAAAGGAAACAAGGAGGCCAGATCTTTGTTCGTCGGGAACGAGCATATTGGAGTGAACAAATATTCTATCAAAAAATAAAAAACATTTAAAAAAGGACACATTTCTGAACGAGGAAACATAGACCGACACGGATGAGCTTGGCCGTACTATCTGTCAGTCTAGAACTGACATTGTAAATGCACACAGTAGCTCATATCCCACGTAAGGTCTTATTAAGTGGGTAACTTGTCTACATGCACCTTTCACCAGTATCCGCTGTATCCACGAAAAAGCAGAATATTCCTCATTTAAGTTCATATGGGTTCAAATGAATAGTACAGGTGTTCCCAAAACTTCTGCCCCCCCCCCCCCGACCCCAATTTTGATATCTGAAGAATGATCACGAAGTGAATCAGTGAATTGTAAAACATTCCAACAGTATTTCTGATTGGATTCTCAACTCACCGTCATATACTAAAGACAGTCAATTGCAAATTAGTCTGACAATTTTTCTTAATGCCTGTCACGTCAGAGCTTCTCAAAGTCAAGGGACGACGACGACGACGACGACAGTGTGAGCACCTCTTCTCTCCTGTCACGTCAGAGCTTCTCAAAGTCAAGGGGGGACGACGACAGTGTGAGCACCTCTTCTCTCCTGTCACGTCAGAGTGTGAGCACCTTTTCTCAAGAGCTTCAAAGTCAAGGGGGACGACGACAGTGTGAGCACCTCTTCTCTCCTGTCACGTCAGAGCTTCTCAAAGTCAAGGGGGGACGACGACAGTGTGAGCACCTCTTCTCTCCTGTCACGTCAGAGCTTCTCAAAGTCAAGGGGGGACGACAAGTGTGAGCACCTCTTCTCTCCTGTCACGGCAGAGCTTCTCAAAGTCAAGGGGGGACGACGACAGTGTGAGCACCTCTTCTCTCCTGTCACGTCAGGGCTTCTCAAAGTCAAGGGGGGCGGGGGACGACAGTGTGAGCACCTCTTCTCCCTGTCACGTCAGGGCTTCTCAAAGTCAAGGGGGGCGCGGGACGACAGTGTGAGCACCTCTTCTCTCTCCTGTCACGTCCAAACCTGGATGGATATTTTGTTTCTAATGCAGGCAAGACGGAATCAGACGCCATGAGTTTTCATGCTTGGAGGGAGATCTTCCCAGTCAGGAAGGGATAAGATGTCACCGTATCCCGTCTCAGATCAGCAGATCCCAGACATCTTATCCGAGTTTCAAATAACCGGGACACAAGCTTTCCCCGAATGGGGTTTATTGTAAAAACGGGATATGAGGTTTATTATGCGTCAACCTCAGAAACAGAATACTCGACTGTCCCTGAATAGTAACGGGATATTGGTGTGCATCTTAACGTTGTCACTGATCAGTCACGCGGATGAACGGTCGCCAGGAAAAGCCCTCCACAGATCGAACACAGAACACACGGAGCACACGGAGCACACGGAGCACACGGAGCACACGGAGCACACGGAACACACGGAACACACGGAACACACGGAACACAACACACGGAACACACAACACACGAACACACAGAACACACAGAACACACAGAACACACAGAACACACAGAGCAACCCAGCAGCAGGTTAGTCTCACTAAGCTATCCACACACCGCAGACATAAACCAGGTCCCAAATTGTTTTAATATATTTTTATTTATATAACTAGGCATGTCAGTTAAAGAACAAATTCTTATTTACAATGACGGCCTACCGCGGCTAAACCCGGACGGCGCCGGGCCGACTGTATGCCGCCCTATTGGACTCGCAATCACGGCCGGATTCAAACCAGGGACTGTAGTGACGCCTCTAGCACTGAGATGCAGTGTGTCTTAGACCGCTGAGCCACTCGGGAGCCCAATGGCTCAGGGCCTGGCCAAAAGTAGTGCACTAAATAGGGACTCATGTGCCGTTTGGAACAGCCATATACTGAGTCCCGCTCCTCTGCTGCCTGTCAGAAACAAGGCTTTGGTACAAAGAATTAACACACATTCATTCTCCTGAGGCTGAACAGATATCAGCTCAACACCTGCTCAAAGAGCAGAGTTCGTCATTGCTCTGAATTAAGAAAAGCCAAAAAGAGAGAGCCGGGAGAGAAGAGGGCCTCACTGCTAACTAGAGCATCACACTGACCAACGAAACAAACTGGTTGTTTTAAGTAGCACCAAAAAGAGAGAGCAGGGAGAGAAGAGGGCCTCACTGCTAACTAGAGCATCACACTGACCAACGAAACAAACTGGTTGTTTTAAGTAGCACCAAAAAGAGAGAGCAGGGAGAGAAGAGGGCCTCACTGCTAACTAGAGCATCACAGTGACTAAACCGGTTGATCATTTCCTTCCCCTCAACGGCAATCCACAAACCAATCAATAACCTAAGTTTAGTTTTCTAATGGGCAACCGAATCGCATCAGAGTAACAAGCTTCAATAGATCTGTTGGGATGACCGTTGAATCACTTCATAGCAGGTGTAGCTGAGCGGTTAAGACTGTTTGGCCCTGAGAAAAACATGTCTACCCTTGAACAAGGCACTAAATTTCCCCTGTAAAGATAAGAGCATGTGGTAAATGACTCAAATGTAAACAATAAGGACCGGCTAACGTTCCACTCCTGTCTTTGGCAAATGACAGGAGAGGAATATGAGCTAAAAGGACTGGTTAACAGTCTAGGGAAAAGGCAGTGTGTCTATCAGACTAGGGAAAAGGCAGTGTGTCTATCAGACTAGGGAAAAGGCAGTGTACCTATCAGACTAGGGAAAAGGCAGTGTACCTATCAGACTAGGGAAAAGGCAGTGTACCTATCAGACTAGGGAAAAGGCAGTGTACCTATCAGACTAGGGAAAAGGCAGTGTGTCTATCAGACTAGGGAAAAGGCAGTGTACCTATCAGTCTAGGGAAAAGGCAGTGTACCTATCAGTCTAGGGAAAAGGCAGTGTGTCTATCAGACTAGGGAAAAGGCAGTGTATCAGACTAGGGAAAAGGCAGTGTACCTATCAGACTAGGGAAAAGGCAGTGTACCTATCAGACTAGGGAAAAGGCAGTGTACCTATCAGACTAGGGAAAAGGCAGTGTACCTATCAGACTAGGGAAAAGGCAGTGTACCTATCAGACTAGGGAAAAGGCAGTGTCTATCAGACTAGGGAAAAGGCAGTGTCTATCAGACTAGGGAAAAGGCAGTGTCTATCAGACTAGGGAAAAGGCAGTGTACCTATCAGACTAGGGAAAAGGCAGTGTACCTATCAGACTAGGGAAAAGGCAGTGTACCTATCAGACTAGGGAAAAGGCAGTGTCTATCAGACTAGGGAAAAGGCAGTGTACCTATCAGACTAGGGAAAAGGCAGTGTACCTATCAGACTAGGGAAAAGGCAGTGTGTCTATCAGACTAGGGAAAAGGCAGTGTCTATCAGACTAGGGAAAAGGCAGTGTACCTATCAGACTAGGGAAAAGGCAGTGTAACTATCAGACTAGGGAAAAGGCAGTGTACCTATCAGACTAGGGAAAAGGCAGTGTCTATCAGACTAGGGAAAAGGCAGTGTCTATCAGACTAGGGAAAAGGCAGTGTCTATCAGACTAGGGAAAAGGCAGTGTCTATCAGACTAGGGAAAAGGCAGTGTCTATCAGACTAGGGAAAAGGCAGTGTACCTATCAGACTAGGGAAAAGGCAGTGTACCTATCAGACTAGGGAAAAGGCAGTGTACCTATCAGACTAGGGAAATGGCAGTGTCTATCAGACTAGGGAAAAGGCAGTGTCTATCAGACTAGGGAAAAGGCAGTGTCTATCAGACTAGGGAAAAGGCAGTGTCTATCAGACTAGGGAAAAGGCAGTGTGTCTATCAGACTAGGGAAAGGGCAGTGTGTCTATCAGACTAGGGAAAGGGCAGTGTACCTATCAGACTAGGGAAAGGGCAGTGTACCTATCAGACTAGGGAAAAGGCAGTGTCTATCAGACTAGGGAAAAGGCAGTGTGTCTATCAGACTAGGGAAAGGGCAGTGTACCTATCAGACTAGGGAAAAGGCAGTGTCTATCAGACTAGGGAAAAGGCAGTGTGTCTATCAGACTAGGGAAAAGGCAGTGTGTCTATCAGACTAGGGAAAGGCAGTGTACCTATCAGACTAGGGAAAAGGCAGTGTGTCTATCAGACTAGGGAAAAGGCAGTGTGTCTATCAGACTAGGGAAAAGGCAGTGTCTATCAGACTAGGGAAAAGGCAGTGTCTATCAGACTAGGGAAAAGGCAGTGTCTATCAGACTAGGGAAAAGGCAGTGTCTATCAGACTAGGGAAAAGGCAGTGTCTATCAGACTAGGGAAAAGGCAGTGTCTATCAGACTAGGGAAAGGGCAGTGTCTATCAGACTAGGGAAAGGGCAGTGTACCTATCAGACTAGGGAAAGGGCAGTGTACCTATCAGACTAGGGAAAAGGCAGTGTCTATCAGACTAGGGAAAAGGCAGTGTCTATCAGACTAGGGAAAAGGCAGTGTCTATCAGACTAGGGAAAAGGCAGTGTCTATCAGACTAGGGAAAAGGCAGTGTCTATCAGACTAGGGAAAAGGCAGTGTACCTATCAGACTAGGGAAAAGGCAGTGTGTCTATCAGACTAGGGAAAAGGCAGTGTGTCTATCAGACTAGGGAAAAGGCAGTGTCTATCAGACTAGGGAAAAGGCAGTGTCTATCAGACTAGGGAAAAGGCAGTGTACCTATCAGACTAGGGAAAGGGCAGTGTACCTATCAGACTAGGGAAAAGGCAGTGTCTATCAGACTAGGGAAAAGGCAGTGTGTCTATCAGACTAGGGAAAAGGCAGTGTACCTATCAGACTAGGGAAAAGGCAGTGTGTCTATCAGACTAGGGAAAAGGCAGTGTCTATCAGACTAGGGAAAAGGCAGTGTCTATCAGACTAGGGAAAAGGCAGTGTCTATCAGACTAGGGAAAGGGCAGTGTACCTATCAGACTAGGGAAAAGGCAGTGTCTATCAGACTAGGGAAAAGGCAGTGTCTATCAGACTAGGGAAAAGGCAGTGTGTCTATCAGACTAGGGAAAAGGCAGTGTGTCTATCAGACTAGGGAAAAGGCAGTGTACCTATCAGACTAGGGAAAGGGCAGTGTCTATCAGACTAGGGAAAAGGCAGTGTGTCTATCAGACTAGGGAAAAGGCAGTGTACCTATCAGACTAGGGAAAAGGCAGTGTACCTATCAGACTAGGGAAAAGGCAGTGTACCTATCAGACTAGGGAAAAGGCAGTGTACCTATCAGACTAGGGAAAAGGCAGTGTACCTATCAGACTAGGGAAAAGGCAGTGTGTCTATCAGACTAGGGAAAAGGCAGTGTACCTATCAGACTAGGGAAAAGGCAGTGTACCTATCAGACTAGGGAAAAGGTGGTTGCTACTAGCAAGACTTCTGGTGTAAGTCATGCAGATACACCACCATCACAAACCTAAATCTCTGTGGGAAATGTTTCAGGGGAAGGTGTGTGAGTCAGGAGAGGGATAGAGGAGTTGTGGTCGTGTCAGTCGGATCACATTCTTCGCTATTGTATTTGACGGGAATACCACTGACAATCTCAACGAGGACAGATTTTTTATCATTCAATTTAACAGGAGCTGTTGGAATTGCAACACAGAATCTATGCGACGATGACTAATTGAGAAATTACACATGCCAGGCAACTTGTTGAGTTTCACTCTCTGCCCGCCCTGCCAACCCTACCTGGCTTCGAGGCAGGTGGGTGTCATGATCATCATGGAGTTGGAAAATCAGAATCAGAGTAGTCAGTTCCTACACATGAGTGGAAATGTAAGGTGACATCTGCGTAAACTTGCAGGATTTCATGTCAGAACAAGGTCTTTACTCACACATTCAGTTTCATCCTAAGAATGATCATTCTTACATATTTGACAATCAACGTAAATTTAAAAAAAAAAGACAACTCAAAAAAGGAAGGATCCTGGCCATGTAATCATGTTAAGGAGAGCTAACAGAACTAGGTTAAAGCAGAACCACAACCATGAAGAACAGACAGCCATGGTTGTAAAACAGACTTCAAGCATGTTAGCTAGTTGTCTAACTAGTTAGTTCATTGAGAGAGTTAACAGTAACCAACCAACTAACTAAATAGTTAACGTTAAGTCGCCACTGGCTTTGGAGACTTAACGTTACGCAGTAAGGAAGTGGGGTTTTCAGTCCATATGTTACGCATTTCACATTTAAAAACTACCTCGTTAGCTAGTTAGCTATCTAGTTATCTCTACTAGATATCATTTAAATCAAATGGTATATTAGTCTAACGATGTGAATCCACCTACTAGTGATAACGTTAGCTATATTCAGTAGCCAACTAGCTAGCGCTGTCAACCCAGTAGCAAAGTTAGCTAGCTGGTTAGCTAGCAGCTAGCCGTCAAAAATACCCCAAAACAAAACAATTAAGAAGCTGTTTAAAATGTCTTATTCACTGGTAAACATGTTTTTTAAAATGTATTTATAGTTCGTTGACTGTATGCTCATATAGTGTATTAGTTTCAGCTACAGTACAGTTCATTCGGGTCTTAATGTTGTCAGCTAACTAGCTAGTTAGCATTGGCTGGATAGCCAACGTCGAGAGCTGTGGAAACATCACAGCTAAAACATATTTTATTTATTAAATGACAAACATTAATTAGAATTTGTTTTAAAATAGCTAACTTGTCACCTTACCTGTGACCAGCGACCCGATCCAGAAGTCAGTCAAATTTGATCACCTTTTTATCTTTATTTCTCTCAGCTGGTCGATATAAATGTAAATTCCAGGTGAAGTGTTTATTGGAAATGAAGCCTATCCTGCTAAAGACTTTCACCATACGGGTCGGCTATGTCATAAACTATTCAAAGTTCTGTTTATAGGTTGAAAATGGTAGCCATCTTGGTCAGGGAGAAATTCATAACCTAAAAGTTTATTAAGGTTGAAAACAAACAAAAAATGTTTTCACTCTCTGTGCTATCTACTCGGATTCCACAGTGCTCTCTCGTTTACCAGAGAGCAGAATGACTCGTAGAGCTCCACGGTGGAGGCGTCATAATACCCATCAAACATAGCGGTCAAACAAGGAAATGGTTCCAATCCCCATTGGGATTTTTTTTTTTAGAAACAGTTAAAATAAGATCTGTGTTTAGTGTAGGCTGGGTGACGTTTTGACATAGGTAAATCTGTCTTGGACAAGGTGACTTTTATCAATATAGTCAGCTCTATTTACTCTTAGATTCAAAAGTGCTAATTAATTAACATTACAGGCAAATATACTGATAAAAGTCACCTTGTCCTAGAGTGATTTACAGTTATCACAACATCTCAAAGCCCATATTTTAAGTGTTTCTAAAATCCCCAATGGGGGAAAAAATGAATGGTGGAAAAACAATTGGGACCATTTCCCTGTTTGACCGCTAGGTTTTATGGGTATTATGACTCATACTGTGAGAACTCTATTAGTTTCACCTGCCTCTCCCTGAATCCCTGATTCAACCACCCCTGGTAACTGACCGCCCCTGTCCTTATCTATGCTTCTTGTTCTTCTTTGAGGTTTATGGGCAGACGACACTCAAGGTGTATTTGCCACCACCTACTGTACAGGGTAGTGAAAAATACCCCCAAAACAAAAAATGTTTTGGATGAACAAATTCATACTAATTACCAAAAACAAAAAACACTAACCAAATTCACGCTACTATCCTAAATTTCAAACAAAAACTAACAAAAAACTGTACTCCTTCAGTCAGATTTAAATGTCTATTCAGATCCCAACACAGGCTCCGGAACCTGGGAGGGGGGAACCTCTTCATTCAGTACTCGATGTAACATTTCGGCTGTAAAGTCCTGGAGATCCAGAAATATTTTTGCCGCCTTTACAATGATGTCAAGCATCTTAGATGTTTTATTAGTTTGACGAGTGCAATGTATTACTATAAAACGCTACATAGTCCACCTTCTCCACTGCTAGTGTGTTGGGATCCATGGCATTCAGTGCAGACTGTGGGTTCTCCACTACCATCTAGTGTGTTGGGATCCATGGCATTCAGTGTAGACTGTGGGTTCTCCACTACCATCTAGTGTGTTGGGATCCATGGCATTCAGTGCAGACTGTGGGACCTCCACTACCATCTAGTGTGTTGGGATGCCATCCGCTACAAGACCATGGTGCTTGCCTACGGAGCTGTGAGGGGAACGGCACCTCAGTACCTCCAGGCTCTGATCAGGCCCTACACCCAAACAAGGGCACTGCGTTCATCCACCTCTGGCCTGCTCGCCTCCCTACCACTGAGGAAGTACAGTTCCCGCTCAGCCCAGTCAAAACTGTTCGCTGCTCTGGCCCCCCAATGGTGGAACAAACTCCCTCACGACGCCAGGACAGCGGAGTCAATCACCACCTTCCGGAGACACCTGAAACCCCACCTCTTTAAGGAATACCTAGGATAGGATAAAGTAATCCTTCTCACCTCCCCCCCTTAAAAGATTTAGATGCACTATTGTAAAGTGGCTGTTCCACTGGATGTCATAAGGTGAATGCACCAATTTGTAAGTCGCTCTGGATAAGAGCGTCTGCTAAATGACTTAAATGTAAAATGTAAATGGGATCCATGGCATTCAGTGCCGACTGTGGGTTCTCCACTACCATCTCATCTCTACTCTCTCTTTCAGCTCGTTTTGTCCTTATCCATTGGGTAATGCATTGGGTAAAGTTTCCAGTGCAATTCAAGGTGATTGATTTCAAATTAAAATAAAATGATAGACAGATGAAAAGGGGAGGGACTTAACAACCGGTTACTTTTGTGGTGTGCACTTTGAAAAATGTCTATCAAATCTGTATCCAATCGGATTAAAGCTTCATAGACCTCTACTCACGAGTCCTCTGCCACCTTGTCAGGGAATTTGAGTTTGAACTGAATGGAATAGGACATGTGTAATATCCATAGGTAGACGGGTGGTCTCCACAATGTTCTGAACTGAATAGGACCTGTGTAATATCCACAGGCAGACGGGTGGTCTCCCACAATGTTCTGAACTGAATGGACCTGTGGACCTGTGTAATATCCAGACGGGTGGTCTCTCACAATGTTCTGAACTGAATGGACCTGTGGACCTGTGTAATATCCAGACGGGTGGTCTCTCACAATGTTCTGAACTGAATGGACCTGTGGACCTGTGTAATATCCAGACGGGTGGTCTCCACAATGTTCTGAACTGAATAGGACCTGTGGACCTGTGTAATATCCATAGGTAGACGGGTGGTCTCCACAATGTTCTGAACTGAATGGACCTGTGGACCTGTGTAATATCCAGATGGGTGGTCTCTCACAATGTTCTGAACTGAATGGACCTGTGGACCTGTGTAATATCCAGACGGGTGGTCTCCACAATGTTCTGAACTGAATGGACCTGTGGACCTGTGTAATATCCAGATGGGTGGTCTCTCACAATGTTCTGAACTGAATGGACCTGTGGACCTGTGTAATATCCAGATGGGTGGTCTCCACAATGTTCTGAACTGAATGGACCTGTGTAATATCCAGATGGGTGGTCTCCACAATGTTCTGAACTGAATAGGACCTGTGGACCTGTGTAATATCCATAGGTAGACGGGTGGTCTCCACAATGTTCTGAACTGAATAGGACCTGTGGACCTGTGTAATATCCATAGGTAGACGGGTGGTCTCCACAATGTTCTGAACTGAATGGACCTGTGGACCTGTGTAATATCCAGATGGGTGGTCTCTCACAATGTTCTGAACTGAATGGACCTGTGGACCTGTGTAATATCCAGACGGGTGGTCTCCACAATGTTCTGAACTGAATGGACCTGTGGACCTGTGTAATATCCAGATGGGTGGTCTCTCACAATGTTCTGAACTGAATGGACCTGTGGACCTGTGTAATATCCAGATGGGTGGTCTCCACAATGTTCTGAACTGAATGGACCTGTGTAATATCCAGATGGGTGGTCTCCACAATGTTCTGAACTGAATGGACCTGTGTAATATCCAGACGGGTGGTCTCCACAATGTTCTGAACTGAATGGACCTGTGGACCTGTGTAATATCCAGATGGGTGGTCTCCACAATGTTCTGAACTGAATGGACCTGTGTAATATCCAGACGGGTGGTCTCCACAATGTTCTGAACTGAATGGACCTGTGTAATATCCAGATGGGTGGTCTCCACAATGTTCTGACGTAGGTCTGGGATATACCGAGACGAGCACAGAGGGGTCCTTTACCTATGCAATCATTCACTTGTCAATACAGGGAAGTATAAAGCCAAATATCCCTCAATAACTCCGGATCTATCAATAGGCCAGCTAATTCCAGTTATAGTGCACTACTCTGGTCAAAAAGGAGTGTAAGGGAAGTAGGGTGCCATTTTGGGACACACTATCTCTTCATGATGGACAAGGAACACCTGGATCAACAGGTTGGGTATTCTGAACAATGTCAACAAAAGGCAAGCAGGACGTAGCCAGAGTTTCCACTTCCTGTCTAGTCAGCCATTCATCCATCTCCTAACTGGTTGCTCTTACTGTCCCATTCAGACACAGTCCTATTCAAGATATTGTAGTTTGGGGATTTCTGAACTGTTTTTCTTCAGCGTTTGGTTCTGAACAGCACTGCGTATGCAAGGTCAACAACAATAGCATTGTCAGTCCTTGGGCTTGGGCTAAAATGATACTAAGTCCAGAAGAAGAGGGAGAGTACAACTGTGGACCCTTTGTGGTGGTTCCTTCCCTGATGTATCCATTCTGTCCTGTGGATCACCCCCCCCCCCCCCCTCCCCCGCAGGCCCCCGTTCATTCTGATGAGAACTGACTCCTTTCAAGGGGAAATCTGCGATTGCTACATCCGTTTTTGGACTTTTAAGTTAACGATATATACTGTACCCATTGATTATTGAAGAATATAACTAAGTCTCATTAGCTTAGCCTCAGAACCCCAAATATAAGTTTGATTTACTCCTTTGTTTGTAAACAATGTAATCATAAACAAACACTGCATAGCCTCAAAACATGGTTACAACTATAACTGAGATATCATGGATGGTCAGTCCTTGTATCCACAGCTCTGTTAATTAAGTTAAGAATGGTTTTATTCCTACAGCCGGATCCCTCGGCTGTTTACCAAAACAGTGGTGGGATGAACCCTTATTGTTATTTTTCGAACAGCAGATTGGCCCTTTAAAGACCAGTAGTTTATCAGTATCAGCTGAGTTCCACACATAGCTGTAGGTCCTGGGGATGAAACAGGGTTTTGGACAGCAGGCAGGCAGCTGTATGTTGGACTGCAGTGCAGATAGACTTCTTGGAGAAACTAGGCTCTGCTTCTTGGCAATGTTGTCAAGCCTGTTGTGCTTTAGAAACATCTTAATCTCCCTCACCCTCTTTCAACCTGTCTACCTGCCAACCTGTCTACCTGCCAACCTGTCTACCTGCCAACCTGTCTACCTGCCAACCTGTCTACCTGTCTAACTGTCTACCTGCCAACCTGTCTACCTGCCAACCTGTCTACCTGCCAACCTGTCTACCTGTCTAACTGTCTACCTGTACCTGTACCTGTCTACCTGTCAACCTGTCAATCTGTCAACCTGCCAACCTGTCAATCTGCCAACCTGTCTACCTGCCAACCTGTCTACCTGCCAACCTGTCTACCTGCCAACCTGTCTACCTGTCTAACTGTCTACCTGTACCTGTACCTGTCTACCTGTCAACCTGTCAATCTGTCAACCTGTCAACCTGTCAATCTGTCAACCTGTCTACCTGTCAATCTGTCTACCTGTCTAACTGTCTACCTGTACCTGTACCTGTCTACCTGTCAACCTGTCAATCTGTCAACCTGTCAACCTGTCAATCTGTCAACCTGTCTACCTGTCAATCTGTCTACCTGTCTACCTGTCTAACTGTCTACCTGTACCTGTACCTGTCTACCTGTCAACCTGTCAATCTGTCAACCTGTCAACCTGTCTACCTGTCAATCTGTCTACCTGTCTACCTGTCTACCTGTCTAACTGTCTACCTGTACCTGTCTACCTGTCAATCTGTCTACCTGCCAACCTGTCTAACTGTCTACCTGTACCTGTCTACCTGTCAACCTGTCAATCTGTCTAACTGTCTACCTGTCAACATGTCAATCTGTCTACCTGTCAATCTGTCTACCTGTTTAACTGTCTACCTGTCTAACTGTCAACCGGTCAACCTGTACCTGTCTACCTGTCAACCTGTCTACCTGCCAACCTGTCTACCTGTCAATCTGTCAACCTGTCTACCTGTCAATCTGTCTACCTGCCAACCTGTCTACCTGTCTACCTGTCAACCTGTCTAACTGTCAACCTGTCAACCTGTCTACCTGTCAATCTGTCTACCTGCCAACCTGTCTACCTGCCAACCTGTCAACCTGTCTACCTGTCAAACTGTCTACCTGTCTACCTGTCTACCTGTCAAACTGTCTACCTGTCAATCTGTCTAACTGTCTACCTGTCAATCTGTCTACCTGTCTACCTGTCAATCTGTCAAACTGTCTACCTGTCAATCTGTCTACCTGTCTACCTGTCTACCTGTCAAACTGTCAACCTGTCAACCTGTCTACCTGTCAATCTGTCTACCTGCCAACCTGTCTACCTGCCAACCTGTCTACCTGTCTACCTGTCAACCTGTCTAACTGTCAACCTGTCAACCTGTCAATCTGTCTACCTGCCAACCTGTCTACCTGCCAACCTGCCAACCTGTCAAACTGTCTACCTGTCAATCTGTCTACCTGTCTACCTGTCTACCTGTCAAACTGTCTACCTGTCAATCTGTCTAACTGTCTACCTGTCAATCTGTCTACCTGTCTACCTGTCAACCTGTCAATCTGTCTACCTGTCAATCTGTCTACCTGTCTACCTGTCTACCTGTCAAACTGTCAACCTGTCAACCTGTCTACCTGTCAATCTGTCTACCTGCCAACCTGTCTACCTGCCAACCTGTCTACCTGTCTACCTGTCAATCTGTCTACCTGCCAACCTGTCAACCTGTCTACCTGTCTACCTGTACCTGTCTACCTGTCTACCTGTACCTGTCAACCTGTCTACCTGTCTACCTGTACCTGTCAATCTGTCTACCTGTCAATCTGTCTACCTGTCAATCTGTCTACCTGTCTACCTGTACCTGTCTACCTGTCAACCTGTCTACCTGTCAACCTGTCTACCTGTCAATCTGTCTACCTGCCAACCTGCCTACCTGTCAATCTGTCTACCTGCCAACCCGTCTACCTGTCAATCTGTCTACCTGCCAACCCGTCTACATGTCAATCTGTCTACCTGTCTAACTGTCTACCTGTACCTGTCTACCTGTCAATCTGTCTACCTGTCTACCCGTCTACCTGCCAACCTGTCTACCTGTCAATCTGTCTACCTGTCTACCCATCTACCTGCCAACCTGTCTACCTGTCTACCTGTACCTGTCTACCTGTACCCATCTATCTGTCTACCTGTCTACCTGTCAATCTGTCTACCTGTACCCATCTATCTGTCTACCTGTCTACCTGTCAATCTGTCTACCTGTACCCATCTATCTGTCTACCTGTCTACCTGTCAATCTGTCTACCTGTACCTGTCTACCTGTCAACCTGTCTACCTGCCTACCTGCCTACCTGTCTACCTGCCTACCTGTCTACCTGTCAATCTGTCTACCTGTCTACCTGTCTACCTGTCAAACTGTCTACCTGTCAATCTGTCTAACTGTCTACCTGTCAATCTGTCTACCTGTCTACCTGTCTACCTGTCAATCTGTCAAACTGTCTACCTGTCAATCTGTCTACCTGTCTACCTGTCTACCTGTCAATCTGTCTACCTGCCAACCTGTCTACCTGCCAACCTGTCTACCTGTCTACCTGTCAACCTGTCTAACTGTCAACCTGTCAACCTGTCAATCTGTCTACCTGCCAACCTGTCTACCTGCCAACCTGTCAAACTGTCTACCTGTCAATCTGTCTACCTGTCTACCTGTCTACCTGTCAAACTGTCTACCTGTCAATCTGTCTAACTGTCTACCTGTCAATCTGTCTACCTGTCTACCTGTCAACCTGTCAATCTGTCTACCTGTCAATCTGTCTACCTGTCTACCTGTCAAACTGTCAACCTGTCAACCTGTCTACCTGTCAATCTGTCTACCTGCCAACCTGTCTACCTGCCAACCTGTCTACCTGTCTACCTGTCAATCTGTCTACCTGCCAACCTGTCAACCTGTCTACCTGTCTACCTGTACCTGTCTACCTGTCTACCTGTACCTGTCAACCTGTCTACCTGTCTACCTGTACCTGTCAATCTGTCTACCTGTCAATCTGTCTACCTGTCAATCTGTCTACCTGTCTACCTGTACCTGTCTACCTGTCAACCTGTCTACCTGTCAACCTGTCTACCTGTCAATCTGTCTACCTGCCAACCTGCCTACCTGTCAATCTGTCTACCTGCCAACCCGTCTACCTGTCAATCTGTCTAACTGTCTACCTGTACCTGTCTACCTGTCAATCTGTCTACCTGTCTACCCGTCTACCTGCCAACCTGTCTACCTGTCAATCTGTCTACCTGTCTACCCATCTACCTGCCAACCTGTCTACCTGTCTACCTGTACCTGTCTACCTGTACCCATCTATCTGTCTACCTGTCTACCTGTCAATCTGTCTACCTGTACCCATCTATCTGTCTACCTGTCTACCTGTCAATCTGTCTACCTGTACCTGTCTACCTGTCAACCTGTCTACCTGCCTACCTGCCTACCTGTCTACCTGCCTACCTGTCTACCTGTCAATCTGTGAACCTGTCTACCTGTCTTCATACTTGCGGAAAACAAACACACACTTACTGGTGTGCACATACACAAACAACAACAACGTCATCCTGTCTGGCTCAGGAAAGAAGATTTCTGATTACCACCGGTACTTTTCCAAACTGTCAGTGAAACAAAGCAGTGAATGATGTCCAACTCTTAACCGTCTTCCATCTTGGACGTGTTTCTACCTCTCAACCTATTGACCAGGCTCTCCACAGGGGCCGGACCTCTCGTTGTTGCTCAGCTTGTTCAACCAATGGCTGCTAAGGCTGCTACACACTCTACACAAACAGAGGCACTCTGCTGAAGGACGGGCTCGTGATAACGGCCGGAACGGAGCGAATGGAATGGCATCAAACACCTGGAAACCATGGAAACCACGATCCCATTCCACTGATTCCACTCCAGTCATTACCACGAGCCCGTCTTCTCCCAATTCAAGGGGCCACCAGACTCCTGTGGTGTGTAGCAGCATTTAGGGCTTCTGTTGAGGCCAGAGAATGGTCACTTCCTCCTCCATGACACAGGTTTGAGGAAGTAGAGGGTAGCCCTTCTAGACTTTTAAAAATATACATTTACTGTCTTGATCTGACTTTATTGAACTGATAGAGAGAGAGAGAGAGAGGATGACAGTAAAAGAGAGAGAGAGAGGATGACAGTAAAAGAGAGAGAGAGAGGATGACAGTAAAAGAGAGAGAGAGAGAGAGAGGATGACAGTAAAAGAGAGAGAGAGAGAGGATGACAGTAAAAGAGAGAGAGAGAGAGAGGATGACAGTAAAAGAGAGAGAGAGAGGATGACAGTAAAAGAGAGAGAGAGAGGATGACAGTAAAAGAGAGAGAGAGAGAGGATGACAGTAAAAGAGAGAGAGAGAGGATGACAGTAAAAGAGAGAGAGAGGATGACAGTAAAAGAGAGAGAGAGAGGATGACAGTAAAAGAGAGAGAGAGAGGATGACAGTAAAAGAGAGAGAGAGAGGATGACAGTAAAAGAGAGAGAGAGAGGATGACAGTAAAAGAGAGAGAGAGATGACAGTAAGAGAGAGAGAGAGAGGATGACAGTAAAAGAGAGAGAGAGGATGACAGTAAAAGAGAGAGAGAGGATGACAGTAAAAGAGAGGGGATGACAGTAAAAGAGAGAGAGAGGATGACAGTAAAAGAGAGAGAGAGAGAGGATGACAGTAAAAGAGAGAGAGAGAGGATGACAGTAAAAGAGAGAGAGAGGATGACAGTAAAAGAGAGAGAGAGGATGACAGTAAAAGAGAGAGAGAGAGGATGACAGTAAAACAGAGAGAGAGAGGATGACAGTAAAAGAGAAAGAGAGGATGACAGTAAAAGAGAGAGAGAGAGGATGACAGCAAAAGAGAGAGAGAGAGGATGACAGTAAAAGAGAGAGAGAGGATGACAGCAAAAGAGAGAGAGAGACAGGATGACAGTAAAAGAGAGAGAGAGATGACAGTAAAGAGAGTAAAAGAGAGAGGATGACAGCAAAAGAGAGAGAGAGAGGATGACA